>NC_092343.1:302977570-303277570 GCF_046630445.1 Rutidosis leptorrhynchoides | reverse complement strand
GATTCATACATATAAAGCTATCTTTTTCGAAGGTTTAAACTTGTAATCACTAGAACATAGTTTAGTTAATTCTAAACTTGTTCGCAAACAAAAGTTAATCCTTCTAACTTGACTTTTAAAATCAACTAAACACATGTTCTATATCTATATGATATGCTAACTTAATGATTTAAAACCTGGAAACACGAAAAACACCGTAAAACCGGATTTACGCCGTCGTAGTAACACCGCGGGCTGTTTTGGGTTAGTTAATTAAAAACTATGATAAACTTTGATTTAAAAGTTGTTATTCTGAGAAAATGATTTTTATTATGAACATGAAACTATATCCAAAAATTATGGTTAAACTCAAAGTGGAAGTATGTTTTCTAAAATGGTCATCTAGACGTCGTTCTTTCGACTGAAATGACTACCTTTACAAAAACGACTTGTAACTTATTTTTCCGACTAGAAACCTATACTTTTTTTGTTTAGATTCATAAAATAGAGTTCAATATGAAACCATAGCAATTTGATTCACTCAAAACGGATTTAAAATGAAGAAGTTATGGGTAAAACAAGATTGGATAATTTTTCTCATTTTAGCTACGTGAAAATTGGTAACAAATCTATTCCAACCATAACTTAATCAACTTGTATTATATATTATGTAATCTTGAGATACCATAGACACGTATACAATGTTTCGACCTATCATGTCGACACATCTATATATATTTCGGAACAACCATAGACACTCTATATGTGAATGTTGGAGTTAGCTATACAGGGTTGAGGTTGATTCCAAAATATATATAGTTTGAGTTGTGATCAATACTGAGATACGTATACACTGGGTCGTGGATTGATTCAAGATAATAATTATCGATTTATTTCTGTACATCTAACTGTGGACAACTAGTTGTAGGTTACTAACGAGGACAGCTGACTTAATAAACTTAAAACATCAAAATATATTAAAAGTGTTGTAAATATATTTTGAACATACTTTGATATATATGTATATATTGTTATAGGTTCGTGAATCAACCAGTGGCCAAGTCTTACTTCCCGACGAAGTAAAAATCTGTGAAAGTGAGTTATAGTCCCACTTTTAAAATCTAATATTTTTGGGATGAGAATACATGCAGGTTTTATAAATGATTTACAAAATAGACACAAGTACGTGAAACTACATTCTATGGTTGAATTATCAAAATCGAATATGCCCCTTTTTATTAACTCTGGTAATCTAAGAATTAGGGAACAGACACCCTAATTGACGCGAATCCTAAAGATAGATCTATTGGGCCTAACAAACTCCATCCAAAGTACCGGATGCTTTAGTACTTCGAAATTTATATCATATCCGAAGGGTGTCCCGGAATGATGGGGATATTCTTATATATGCATCTTGTTATTGTCGGTTACCAGGTGTTCACCATATGAATGATTTTTATCTCTATGTATGGGATGTGTATTGAAATATGAAATCTTGTGGTCTATTGTTACGATTTGATATATATAGGTTAAACCTATAACTCACCAACATTTTTGTTGACGTTTTAAGCATGTTTATTCTCAGGTGATTATTAAGAGCTTCCGCTGTCGCATACTTAAATAAGGACAAGATTTGGAGTCCATGCTTGTATGATATTGTGTAAAAACTGCATTCAAGAAACTTATTTTGTTGTAACATATTTGTATTGTAAACCATTATGTAATGGTCGTGTGTAAACATGATATTTTAGATTATCATTATTTGATAATCTACGTAAAGCTTTTTAAACCTTTATTGATGAAATAAAGGTTATGGTTTGTTTAAAATGAATGCAGTCTTTGAAAAACGTCTCATATAGAGGTCAAAACCTCGCAACGAAATCAATTAATATGGAACGTTTTTAATCAATAAGAACGGGACATTTCAGTTGGTATCCGAGCGTTGGTCTTAGAGAACCAGAAAATTTGCATTAGTGTGTCTTATCGAGTTTGTTAGGATGCATTAGTGAGTCTGGACTTCGACCGTGTTTTCTTTAAAAATGATTGCTTAACATTTTTGTTGGAAACTATATATTTTTTTAACATATGAATATTATGTGATATATTAATCTCTTAACGTGTTTGATATTATGTGATAGATGTCTACCTCTAGAACAAGTCCCATTGACTCACCTAATAATAATGAAGAGTCAAATGTAAATTGGAATGATTTGTGGACTGATTCACAAGTTCCCGAAGAGGAACCGGAAGAAGAGTCGGAACCGGAAGAAGAATCGGAACCGGAAGAAGAATCGGAACCGGATGAAGAAATAGAACCAGTGGGGAAAATAATAAAACGGTTAAGTAAAAGAAAATCCTCAACCAACCGACCAAAGTTAATTATGGTCAATGGTGTTTCCGCCAAGGAAGCAAAATATTGGGAGGATTACCAATTCTCCGATGAATCGGATTCCGACGAGAATTCCGATGATGTTATAGAAATTACCCCAACTGAATTTAAAAAGGCAAAAGAAAATAATAAGGGAAAGGGCATAAAAATAGAGAAATCTAATTCCAACCCCGATGAACTTTATATGTATCGTCAACCCCCGAAGTCCTTAAGTTGTAACAATGACCCGGGAACCTCTAAACCACCAGGTTTTTCTAAACCAATGTGGACAACGACGGCTCGTATTAGGGGAACATCATATATCCCTAGAAACTTGGCAAAACGAACCAAAACCGAAGAAGAAGAAACGAGCGAGTCGGAATAAGATAGTTGTATTCGTGTGGTGTAATATATGTAATATAGTGTTCTTATGCTTTATGATATATGTAAAAATTGCTTGTATTAATAAGTATTTTTTTATGAAACTAACTCTTGTCTATTTTACAGTTTAAAAACACAAAATGGATAGACAACCCAATATTTTAAGAGACCTACCCGGAGACATGATTGATGAAATCTTGTCTAGAGTCGGCCAGAATTCTTCGGCACAACTATTTAAGGCGAGATCAGTTTGTAAGACATTCGAAGAACGTTCCAAGAATGTCTTGGTTTATAAGAGACTTTCGTTTGAAAGATGGGGGATATCACATTGGGAAACCCATAAGTTACGATGTGTTTACTTTGACGCATATATTGCGGGGAACCCAAATGCTATTTTACGCAATGGGTTAAGAAATTATTTTGACTCAATATATCCGAATATTGGACTTCGTGATTTAGAAAAAGCGGCTAACATGCAACATAAAGAAGCATGTTATGCTTACGGATTAGTAATGTTCGCTTCTCACCAAAGTGAGAACAAGAACATCGGGCTACAACTATTAAACAAAACGTTCCCACAAGTGACGGAGTCGGTAATTGGGGTAAGAAATGAGGTTTTTAGATTGTTACGGGACTGTTGGACATTACGTAACCCTCGTCCCTTTGACGACGTTACAACACGCTGTCTTATCAATGGCCATAATGGTTATGTTCCACAAGACCAAGGATGGGAAGTAGTCCTAGTAAAACCAGAATGCATGACTTGTTTCTGGACATATGAATTACGTGTCTTTATTGCCTTTGCCGAACGACTTGTGTACTAGCTAGAATTGTCTTCACAACTATCTTGTATCAAAGTTATTGTGTGATATATTTCATGCTTTATGTAAAATAAGCGGTATTGTAAGTTTGTAAAATATTGTATAAAAGTTTGAACGCGAAATATTATTACAATCAGTTTTTCATATAGAATTGTAGTAGTTGAATTGTATATTAGCTACTAAGTATGAACTTAACGGGTAGGTACTACCCGAATTTAAACTTATAAAACGCTAATATGAAGAAAAAGCTTTTATAAATGAGTTCATATTATGCTACGAAATACTATTAACTACTCTTAATATTCTGTATGATTAACGTGTTCCATTTAACTATTTTGAAGGAAATGGCACCGACTACTCGACACACCGTGAATATGAATGAAGAGGAATTCCGTACTTTTCTAGCTTCAAACATAGCCGCAGTACAGGCTGCGCTACATACCAACAATAACCTTGGATCTAGCAGTACAGGAAATCGTGTAGGATGCACCTACAAAGAATTCACTGCCTGCAAACCTTTGGAATTTGATGGAACCGAAGGACCGATCGGATTGAAACGGTGGACCGAGAAGGTTGAATCGGTGTTTGCCATAAGTAAGTGTACTGAAGAGGACAAACTGAAGTACGCTACGCATACCTTCACAGGTTCTGCGTTAACATGGTGGAATACCTATCTAGAGCAAGTGGGACAAGATGATGCGTACGCACTACCGTGGTCAGCATTCAAGCACTTGATGAACGAGAAGTACCGTCCCAGAACCGAGGTCAATAAGCTCAAGACAGAACTTAGAGGGTTACGAACCCAAGGATTTGATATTACCACGTACGAAAGACGATTCACAGAATTGTGCCTATTGTGTCCGGGAGCATTCGAAGATGAGGAAGAGAAGATCGACGCGTTTGTGAAAGGATTACCGGAAAGAATCCAAGAAGATATAAGTTCACACGAGCCCGCCTCCATACAACAGGCATGTAGAATGGCTCACAAACTAGTGAACCAGATTGAAGAAAGAATTAAAGAACAGACTGCTGAAGAGGCCAATGTGAAGCAAGTCAAAAGAAAGTGGGAGGAAAACGGTGATAAGAATCACCAATACAACAACAACAGCAATTACAATAATAATCGCAACAATTATCCCAACAATCGCAACATCAATCGCAACTACAACAAACGGCCCAACAACAACAACAACAACAACAACAGCAACTACAACAATCATCCCAACAACAATAATAACCGCAACAACAACAACAATCAGAAGCAGCTATGCCAAAGGTGTGAAAAGAATCACTCGGGGTTCTGCACCAAATTTTGCAACAAGTGTAAAAGAAATGGTCATAGCGCGGCGAAGTGTGAGGTCTACGGACCAGGGGTTAATAGAACGAAAGGAACAAATGGTGTCGGAACGAGTAATGGCGGAGCAAGTAGTGTCGGAGCAAGTTATGCCAATGTAGTTTGTTATAAATGTGGAAAACCGGGCCACATTATTAGAAATTGCCCGAACCAGGAGAACACGAATGGACAAGGCCGTGGAAGAGTTTTCAATATTAATGCGGCAGAGGCACAGGAAGACCCGGAGCTTGTTACGGGTACGTTTCTTATTGACAATAAATCTGCTTACGTTTTATTTGATTCGGGTGCGGATAGAAGCTATATGAGTAGAGATTTTTGTGCTAAATTAAGTTGTCCATTGACGCCTTTGGATAGTAAATTTTTACTCGAATTAGCAAATGGTAAATTAATTTCAGCAGATAATATATGTCGGAATCGAGAAATTAAACTGGTTAGCGAAACATTTAAGATTGATTTGATACCAGTAGAGTTAGGGAGTTTTGATGTGATAATCGGTATGGACTGGTTGAAAGAAGTGAAAGCAGAGATCGTTTGTTACAAAAATGCAATTCGCATTATACGAGAAAAAGGAAAACCCTTAATGGTGTACGGAGAAAAGGGCAACACGAAGCTACATCTTATTAGTAATTTGAAGGCACAAAAACTAATAAGAAAAGGTTGCTATGCTGTTCTAGCACACGTCGAGAAAGTACAAACTGAAGAAAAGAGCATCAATGATGTTCCCATTGCAAAAGAATTTCCCGATGTATTTCCGAAAGAATTACCGGGATTACCCCCACATCGATCCGTTGAATTTCAAATAGATCTTGTACCAGGAGCTGCACCAATAGCTCGTGCTCCTTACAGACTCGCACCCAGCGAGATGAAAGAACTGCAAAGCCAATTACAAGAACTTTTAGAGCGTGGTTTCATTCGACCAAGCACATCACCGTGGGGAGCTCCTGTTTTGTTTGTCAAGAAGAAAGATGGTACATTCAGGTTGTGTATCGACTACCGAGAGTTGAACAAACTTACCATCAAGAACCGCTACCCACTACCGAGAATCGACGACTTATTTGATCAACTACAAGGCTCGTCTGTTTATTCAAAGATTGACTTACGTTCCGGGTATCATCAAATGCGGGTGAAAGAAGATGATATTCCAAAGACTGCTTTCAGAACACGTTACGGTCATTACGAGTTTATGGTCATGCCGTTTGGTTTAACTAATGCACCAGCTGTGTTCATGGACCTTATGAACCGAGTGTGTGGACCATACCTTGACAAGTTTGTCATTGTTTTCATTGATGACATACTTATTTACTCAAAGAATGACCAAGAACACGGTGAACATTTGAGAAAGGTGTTAGAAGTATTGAGGAAGGAAGAATTGTACGCTAAGTTTTCAAAGTGTGCATTTTGGTTGGAAGAAGTTCAATTCCTCGGTCACATAGTGAACAAAGAAGGTATTAAGGTGGATCCGGCAAAGATAGAAACTGTTGAAAAGTGGGAAACCCCGAAAACTCCGAAACACATACGCCAGTTTTTAGGACTAGCTGGTTACTACAGAAGGTTCATCCAAGACTTTTCCAGAATAGCAAAACCCTTGACTGCATTAACGCATAAAGGGAAGAAATTTGAATGGAATGATGAACAAGAGAAAGCGTTTCAGTTATTGAAGAAAAAGCTAACTACGGCACCTATATTGTCATTGCCTGAAGGGAATGATGATTTTGTGATTTATTATGACGCATCAAAGCAAGGTCTCGGTTGTGTATTAATGCAACGAACGAAGGTGATTGCTTATGCGTCTAGACAATTGAAGATTCACGAACAAAATTATACGACGCATGATTTGGAATTAGGCGCGGTTGTTTTTGCATTAAAGACTTGGAGACACTACTTATATGGGGTCAAAAGTATTATATATACCGACCACAAAAGTCTTCAACACATATTTAATCAGAAACAACTGAATATGAGGCAGCGTAGGTGGATTGAATTATTGAATGATTACGATTTTGAGATTCGTTACCACCCGGGGAAGGCAAATGTGGTAGCCGATGCCTTGAGCAGGAAGGATAGAGAACCCATTCGAGTAAAATCTATGAATATAATGATTCATAATAACATTACTGCTCAAATAAAGGAGGCGCAACAAGGAGTTTTAAAAGAGGGAAATTTAAAGGATGAAATACCCAAAGGATCGGAGAAACATCTTAATATTCGGGAAGACGGAACCCGGTATAGGGCTGAAAGGATTTGGGTACCAAAATTTGGAGATATGAGAGAAATGGTACTTAGAGAAGCTCATAAAACCAGATACTCAATACATCCTGGAACGGGGAAGATGTACAAGGATCTCAAGAAACATTTTTGGTGGCCGGGTATGAAAGCCGATGTTGCTAAATACGTAGGAGAATGTTTGACGTGTTCTAAGGTCAAAGCTGAGCATCAGAAACCATCAGGTCTACTTCAACAACCCGAAATCCCGGAATGGAAATGGGAAAACATTACCATGGATTTCATCACTAAATTGCCAAGGACTGCAAGTGGTTTTGATACTATTTGGGTAATAGTTGATCGTCTCACCAAATCAGCACACTTCCTACCAATAAGAGAAGATGACAAGATGGAGAAGTTAGCACGACTGTATTTGAAGGAAGTCATCTCCAGACATGGAATACCAATCTCTATTATCTCTGATAGGGATGGCAGATTTATTTCAAGATTCTGGCAGACATTACAGCAAGCATTAGGAACTCGTCTAGACATGAGTACTGCCTATCATCCACAAACTGATGGGCAGAGCGAAAGGACGATACAAACGCTTGAAGACATGCTACGAGCATGTGTTATTGATTTCGGAAACAGTTGGGATCGACATCTACCGTTAGCAGAATTTTCCTACAACAACAGCTACCATTCAAGCATTGAGATGGCGCCGTTTGAAGCACTTTACGGTAGAAAGTGCAGGTCTCCGATTTGTTGGAGTGAGGTGGGGGATAGACAGATTACGGGTCCGGAGATTATACAAGAAACTACCGAGAAGATCATCCAAATTCAACAACGGTTGAAAACCGCCCAAAGTCGACAAAAGAGCTACGCTGACATTAAAAGAAAAGATATAGAATTTGAAATTGGAGAGATGGTCATGCTTAAAGTTTCACCTTGGAAAGGCGTTGTTCGATTTGGTAAACGAGGGAAATTAAATCCAAGGTATATTGGACCATTCAAGATTATTGATCGTGTCGGACCAGTAGCTTACCGACTTGAGTTACCTCAACAACTCGCGGCTGTACATAACACTTTCCACGTCTCGAATTTGAAGAAATGTTTTGCTAAAGAAGATCTCACTATTCCGTTAGATGAAATCCAAATCAACGAAAAACTCCAATTCATCGAAGAACCCGTCGAAATAATGGATCGTGAGGTTAAAAGACTTAAGCAAAACAAGATACCAATTGTTAAGGTTCGATGGAATGCTCGTAGAGGACCCGAGTTCACCTGGGAGCGTGAAGATCAGATGAAGAAGAAATACCCGCATCTATTTCCAGAAGATTCGTCAACACCTTCAACAGCTTAAAATTTCGGGACGAAATTTATTTAACGGGTAGGTACTGTAGTGACCCGAACTTTTCCATGTTTATATATATTAATTGAGATTGATGTTTACATGATTAAATGTTTCCAACATGTTAAGCAATCAAACTTGTTAATACTTGATTAATTGAAATAGGTTTCATATAGACAATTGACCACCCAAGTTGACCGGTGATTCACGAACGTTAAAACTTGTAAAAAAACTATATGATGACATATATATGGTTATATATATAGTTAACATGATATTATGATAAGTAAACATATCATTAATTATATTAACAATGAACTACATATGTAAAAACAAGACTACTAACTTAATGATTTTGAAACGAGACATATATGTAACGTTTATCGTTGTAACGACATTTAATGTATATATATCATATTAAGAGATATTCGTACATCATAATATCATGATAATATAATAATTTAAAATCTCTTTTGATATTATAAACATTGGGTTAACAACATTTAACAAGATCGTTAACCTAAAGGTTTCAAAACAACACTTACATGTAACGACTAACGATGACTTAACGACTCAGTTAAAATGTATATACATGTAGTGTTTTAATATGTATTTATACACTTTTGAAAGACTTCAATACACTTATCAAAATACTTCTACTTAACAAAAATGCTTACAATTACATTCTCGTTCAGTTTCATCAACAATTCTACTCGTATGCACCCGTATTCGTACTCGTACAATACACAGCTTTTAGATGTATGTACTATTGGTATATACACTCCAATGATCAGCTCTTAGCAGCCCATGTGAGTCACCTAACACATGTGGGAACCATCATTTGGCAACTAGCATGAAATATCTCATAAGATTACAAAAATATGAGTAATCATTCATGACTTATTTACATGAAAACAAAATTACATATCCTTTATATCTAATCCATACACCAACGACCAAAAACACCTACAAACACTTTCATTCTTCAATTTTCTTCATCTAATTGAACTCTCTCAAGTTCTATCTTCAAGTTCTAAGTGTTCTTCATAAATTCCAAAAGTTCTAGTTTCATAAAATCAAGAATACTTTCAAGTTTGCTAGCTCACTTCCAATCTTGTAAAGTGATCATCCAACCTCAAGAAATCTTTGTTTCTTACAGTAGGTTATCATTCTAATACAAGGTAATAATCATATTCAAACTTTGGTTCAATTTCTATAACTATAACAATCTTATTTCAAGTGATGATCTTACTTGAACTTGTTTTCGTGTCATGATTTTGCTTCAAGAACTTTGAGCCATCCAAGGATCCATTGAAGCTAGATCCATTTTTCTCTTTTCCAGTAGGTTCATCCAAGGAACTTAAGGTAGTAATGATGTTCATAACATCATTCGATTCATACATATAAAGCTATCTTTTTCGAAGGTTTAAACTTGTAATCACTAGAACATAGTTTAGTTAATTCTAAACTTGTTCGCAAACAAAAGTTAATCCTTCTAACTTGACTTTTAAAATCAACTAAACACATGTTCTATATCTATATGATATGCTAACTTAATGATTTAAAACCTGGAAACACGAAAAACACCGTAAAACCGGATTTACGCCGTCGTAGTAACACCGCGGGCTGTTTTGGGTTAGTTAATTAAAAACTATGATAAACTTTGATTTAAAAGTTGTTATTCTGAGAAAATGATTTTTATTATGAACATGAAACTATATCCAAAAATTATGGTTAAACTCAAAGTGGAAGTATGTTTTCTAAAATGGTCATCTAGACGTCGTTCTTTCGACTGAAATGACTACCTTTACAAAAACGACTTGTAACTTATTTTTCCGACTAGAAACCTATACTTTTTTTGTTTAGATTCATAAAATAGAGTTCAATATGAAACCATAGCAATTTGATTCACTCAAAACGGATTTAAAATGAAGAAGTTATGGGTAAAACAAGATTGGATAATTTTTCTCATTTTAGCTACGTGAAAATTGGTAACAAATCTATTCCAACCATAACTTAATCAACTTGTATTATATATTATGTAATCTTGAGATACCATAGACACGTATACAATGTTTCGACCTATCATGTCGACACATCTATATATATTTCGGAACAACCATAGACACTCTATATGTGAATGTTGGAGTTAGCTATACAGGGTTGAGGTTGATTCCAAAATATATATAGTTTGAGTTGTGATCAATACTGAGATACGTATACACTGGGTCGTGGATTGATTCAAGATAATAATTATCGATTTATTTCTGTACATCTAACTGTGGACAACTAGTTGTAGGTTACTAACGAGGACAGCTGACTTAATAAACTTAAAACATCAAAATATATTAAAAGTGTTGTAAATATATTTTGAACATACTTTGATATATATGTATATATTGTTATAGGTTCGTGAATCAACCAGTGGCCAAGTCTTACTTCCCGACGAAGTAAAAATCTGTGAAAGTGAGTTATAGTCCCACTTTTAAAATCTAATATTTTTGGGATGAGAATACATGCAGGTTTTATAAATGATTTACAAAATAGACACAAGTACGTGAAACTACATTCTATGGTTGAATTATCAAAATCGAATATGCCCCTTTTTATTAAGTCTGGTAATCTAAGAATTAGGGAACAGACACCCTAATTGACGCGAATCCTAAAGATAGATCTATTGGGCCTAACAAACCCCATCCAAAGTACCGGATGCTTTAGTACTTCGAAATTTATATCATATCCGAAGGGTGTCCCGGAATGATGGGGATATTCTTATATATGCATCTTGTTATTGTCGGTTACCAGGTGTTCACCATATGAATGATTTTTATCTCTATGTATGGGATGTGTATTGAAATATGAAATCTTGTGGTCTATTGTTACGATTTGATATATATAGGTTAAACCTATAACTCACCAACATTTTTGTTGACGTTTTAAGCATGTTTATTCTCAGGTGATTATTAAGAGCTTCCGCTGTCGCATACTTAAATAAGGACAAGATTTGGAGTCCATGCTTGTATGATATTGTGTAAAAACTGCATTCAAGAAACTTATTTTGTTGTAACATATTTGTATTGTAAACCATTATGTAATGGTCGTGTGTAAACATGATATTTTAGATTATCATTATTTGATAATCTACGTAAAGCTTTTTAAACCTTTATTGATGAAATAAAGGTTATGGTTTGTTTAAAATGAATGCAGTCTTTGAAAAACGTCTCATATAGAGGTCAAAACCTCGCAACGAAATCAATTAATATGGAACGTTTTTAATCAATAAGAACGGGACATTTCATAAGTGGTATCTAATGGAAGAGGTGGAGTGCTAAAAGAATGAGTCAAAGTCTTGGATACAAAGCATTTATCGGCACCCGAATCGAATAAACAAGTAACATAAGTGTTGTTGAGAAGAAACGTACCCGTGACTAATTCATTATTATCTCGGGCTTCCTCGGTGTTGATGTTGAAAGCTCGGCCGCGCGTATTGGGGTTATCTTTCCTCTTCGGGCATGCATTTCTATAATGGCCCGTTTGGCCACATTCATAACAAGTGCCCGTTTTTGGTGCATTGGGCCCCTTTCGAGCGTTGGGGGCAACACTTTTACACTCATTAGTCTTATGACCAACTCCTTGGCACCGGTGGCAAATTAACTTGCCACATTCACCAAAGTGATGTTTGTTGCATTTGTTGCAAAGAGGTAGGTTCCCGGCATAACCCTTCTTGCCGTCGGAGGTGTAAGGCTTCTTAGCAAAGTTGTTGTTGCTTGATTGGGAAGCTTCCCATTTTCTTTTGTTGTTACCCGACTTGTCCTCGGCTTTAGGTGCCGGTACTACGATTTCGTCCACCGTCTCTATCAATTTGCGGGCCATGTTCAAAGCTTCTTGATGATTAGGGGGTTTGGATGACATTACTCTGTGTTTGATGCTCTTTGGAAGACCATCCATGTAAAGTTCAACCCTTAAAGACTCGGGGTTCACAAGGTTTGGGCACATCAAGGCTAGTTCAGAAAATCGTTGATTATAGGCCTTGAGATCGTTTCCGACCGCTTTTAGAGTTCTTAGCTCTTGTTCGAGCTTTCGGGTTTCCTCGCGTGGAAAGTATTCGGTGATCATCTTTTCTTTCAAATCGGACCAAGAGAGAGCGTGGGCTTCATCGGTACCCACCGATTGTACATAGGTGTTCCACCAAGTGAGAGTGACGCCGGAGAAAGTGTGAGTGGAGTACTTGACCTTGTCTTGGTCCCGACAACCGCTTATGCTAAAAACGGCTTCCGTTTGCTCAAACCATCGAGTGAGAGCAACCGGTCCTCCGGTTCCATCGAAAGTGTGAGGTTTGCACCCCATGAAAGCTTTATAGGAGCATCCCTCGTTTGAGTTACCGGCCCCATTGTTGTTGTTGTTGTTGTTGTTGTGGTTGTTATTATTATTGTTGTTGGATGAGTGACCGGCCATGGCCGCATCTACGGCGGTGGCTATCATGCGTTGTAGAGCTTGTTCGGGAGTTTCACGGCGTGACGCACGGCGAGGAGGCATTGTTCCTTCAAAACAAAAGAATACCGTTGGTTAGTATTCTAAATAATACTAACCGTGATATGGAATAAAGATAGAGAGAAAATTTTCCTTGACTCGCCTTAAATTCTTTATGCCACAATGTCGGAACGTTCATATGAGTCACCGTAATATAATCCCGGAAATTATATTACCCTGATTCATATGTGCATTCGACATCATTTCATATAGTCAAGGTGGCGTGTCAATCAAATTAAACAACGTGAGATTAAGATGAACTAAGAGTAGATATGAGTAGAAGCGTTCGAGTATAAATGCACAAGTAGTCAAGTAATTCCTACTTCAAGTCTATATGCCGGTTGTAGTCTAGACTCACCAATGTACCCTATGACTCGAGGTTAACACCAATGAACTCTAAATCCCTACAACCAATGCTCTGCTACCATCTGTAGCGACCCGACAAAATCTTCATTGACGGCGCAGTCTACTTAGGTCCCGTTACGTGGTCATAAGTCTTTAAAACAACGTTTGACCAAAAGATATGTCGCATTTATTTCAAATGTAAAGATTGTTCAAAGTTTACAAGAATAGTTCCACCACAAGTTACGTTACAAAGTTATAAGTACAAATGAAACTTATGCGACACAATTTAAAAGTAGCCAAAAGACGCTCCATGTATGCATATATACTCGACATCCAATGCAAGTATCAAAATAATGAGCGGAAGCATGTATCATGTATCGTTCAAGGACCTGAGAAAAACATAGAAATCTGTCAACGAAAACGTTGGTGAAATCATAGGTTTAAGTAAGTAAGTACAAATGAACCACAAGATTTATAACATTTCAATAATAGTTAACCATTCCAAAAATTTGTTATCACGAGCACCCAATTATCAATGCTTAACATTCCTTCCATAGAACCCCATCACCTTAGTGCTAGAACATACACTGTTTCTCGAAAATATATTTCATTCGTAAACGGTAGCGAACCGTTTGAATGAGGGTTTGTCAAACCCATATGGCCATATAACATAAGTTCTCGCTTACACCCGGCAAGTGTAACTAATGATAATCGAATTGAGGATTTTTGTTCTAAACTCGTATGTAGAATGTTTGTTTTCCTGTACTTGTGTTCACTTAGTTAAAAAGGAACGTTTATGTTTTCTCATCCCAAATGTAAGTTTCAAAAGAGTGAAAGTGGGACTATGATCTCACCTTGAGTGCACGAGTAGTAAAGTACTTCAACAAGTAAACGTGTGCAAAGAACAATGCTAGTCTTGACCTAAACAATAGGTTGTATCAATAACGGTAAACACGATAGGTCAAAGATGTTCAATTAGTCCTATGGCTCGTTACGACTTGAATACTACAACATGTGAGTCAAATTGTCATGTTTCATGCAAGATACGAGTATAAAAGCATGTTAGAACGGTTTGCATAAACATTTGGTTAAGTTTGATTAAAAGTCAACTTGATCGGGTCAAAGTCAACGAAAAAGTCAACACGTTCGGGTCTGGTCCCGAACTATTTCTCTGAGGTTTTTAATCATATATGAGCACGTTAGAACAAGTTATATGTGAATCGGAGGTGCGTAACATAGTAAACATTTTTCGAAAAATGGTAAAACGAAACAGAAACTTCAAGTGTAACTGGACGGCGTCCAGATTTTCTGGACGGCGTCCACTATTAAAGGACTGGACGGCATCCCAATATCTGGACGGCATCCAGTATCGAAGAACTGGATGGCGTCCTAATATCTGGACGGCGTCCAGATTAGTATTCAGGTTCTGTTTGCTGAAAGTCTAAAGTGCACGAACCAAAATCCAAACAAACACAATTTATGATCCGCAAACAATCAAGACAAGTATCTTATACCGTTGGGAAGGTAATTTGACGAGAAAAACAACTAAACACATTTCATCAATCAATCTACCTATTACAACAACCAAAACCGCATCTAATGCTTAACATTAACCGCATACAAGTTCATAAATGCAATTCAATGATTCGGGCAACCAATTTACATGAATGATATGCCGTTTCGAAGGTAATCAAGCATACAATCCAACTAAACACTTACCAATAATAATCCATGGCATTCAATGCATCAAAAGTCCATTTCAAGTTCATCAAACCCTAACCCAAATTCACCAAAATCATAAATCAAGTTCATGAACTTTTCTAAAGCAACCTACACATCAAATTGAAGCTAGTGATACTAGGAACACAATTAGAACATGAACTTTTAACATCTAACAACATATGATCATCCAAAACTCAAGAACAACACACCAAAATTCAAGTTCATGCTAGTTACTTCAAAACAACAAGATCGAGCATACAATTCATATATTCATGTTAGAATTGAGCCATAGACACTAATTAACACTTTTATAAGTTAAAAACATCAAGAACACAAAATCTAGTGATTTTAGAAAGTTACCCAAATGTAATGAAATCGGTATGGAATCGAAGAGGAAGATGCAAGGATCACGAATTTGTAATTTGTTTTGTTGCTAACTTCCAAATCCGAATTTAGATGATGAATTCTTGTTGGTGTTTTTGAGAGAAAAAGAAGAAGAAGAAAGATGGAGAAGATGAAATGAATGGATGAGAGGAGTTTGACTCCTTTGACCTAGTCACCATTTTGGAATTTTGGCAAGTTTAGTCCCTCAAGTTTGAATCGGGTGCGTGAATTACCTAATCGAGATAATTTAAAACGCGTATTAACGAAAGATGTTATAAATATATAACGGACTTTAAAATAGTTAAACGGAAAGTAACCGGAAAAAGGTTGGATGTTACACCACATTTGCCTTCCCCGGGTGGTAACGAATCTCAAAGTCGTAATCATTCAACAATTCAATCCACCTACGCTGCCTCATATTCAGTTGTTTCTGATTAAATATGTGTTGAAGACTTTTGTGGTCGGTATATATAATACTTTTGACCCCATATAAGTAGTGCCTCCAAGTCTTTAATGCAAAAACAACCGCGCCTAATTCCAAATCATGCGTCGTATAATTTTGTTCGTGAATCTTCAATTGTCTAGACGCATAAGCATTCACCTTCGTTCGTTGCATTAATACACAACCGAGACCTTGCTTTGATGCGTCACAATAAATCACAAAATCATCATTCCCTTCAGGCAATGACAATATAGGTGCCGTAGTTAGCTTTTTCTTCAATAACTGGAACGCTTTCTCTTGTTCATCCTTCCATTCAAATTTCTTCCCTTTATGCGTTAATGCAGTTAAGGGTTTTGCTATTCTGGAAAAGTCTTGGATGAACCTTCTGTAGTAACCAGATAGTCTTAAAAATTGGATTATGTGTTTCGGAGTTTTCGGGGTTTCCCACTTTTCAACAGTTTCTATCTTTGCCGGATCCACCTTAATACCTTCTTTGTTCACTATGTGACCGAGGAATTGAACTTCTTCCAACCAAAATGCACACTTTGAAAACTTAGCGTACAATTCTTCCTTCCTCAATACTTCTAACACCTTTCTCAAATGTTCACCGTGTTCTTGGTCATTGTTTGAGTAAATAAGTATATCATCAATGAAAACAATGACAAACTTGTCAAGGTATGGTCCACACACTCGGTTCATAAGGTCCATGAACACAGCTGGTGCATTAGTTAAACCAAACGGCATGACCATAAACTCGTAATGACCGTAACGTGTTCTGAAAGCAGTCTTTGGAATATCATCTTCTTTCACCCGCATTTGATGATACCCGGAACGTAAGTCAATCTTTGAATAAACAGACGAGCCTTGTAGTTGATCAAATAAGTCGTCAATTCTCGGCAGTGGATAACGGTTTTTGATGGTAAGTTTGTTCAACTCTCTGTAGTCAATACACAACCTAAATGTACCATCTTTCTTCTTGACAAACAAAACAGGAGCTCCCCACGGTGATGTGCTTGGTCGAATGAAACCACGCTCTAAAAGTTCTTGTAATTGGCTTTGCAGTTCTTTCATCTCGCTGGGTGCGAGTCTGTAAGGAGCACGAGCTATTGGTGCAGCTCCTGGTACAAGATCTATTTGAAATTCAACGGATCGATATGGGGGTAATCCCGGTAATTCTTTCAGAAATACATCGGGAAATTCTTTTGCGACGGGAACATCATTGATGCTCTTTTCTTCAGTTTGTACTTTCTCGACGTGTGCTAGAACAGCATAGCAACCTTTTCTTATTAGTTTTTGTGCCTTCAAATTACTAATAAGATGTAGCTTCGTGTTGCCCTTTTCTCCGTACACCATTAAGGGTTTTCCTTTTTCTCGTATAATGCGAATTGCATTTTTGTAACAAACGATCTCTGCTTTCACTTCTTTCAACCAGTCCATACCGATTATCACATCAAAACTCCCTAACTCTACTGGTATCAAGTCAATCTTAAATGTTTCGCTAACCAGTTTAATTTCTCGATTCCGACATATATTATCTGCTGAAATTAATTTACCATTTGCTAATTCGAGTAAAAATTTACTATCCAACGGCGTCAATGGACAACTTAATTTAGCACAAAAATCTCTACTCATATAGCTTCTATTTGCACCCGAATCAAATAAAACGTAAGCAGATTTATTGTTAATAAGAAACGTACCCGTAACAAGCTCCGGGTCTTCCTGTGCCTCTACCGCATTAATATTGAAAACTCTTCCACGGTCTTGTCCATTCGTGTTCTCCTGGTTCGGGCAATTTCTAATAATGTGGCCCGGTTTTCCACATTTATAACAAACTACATTGGCATGACTTGCTCCGACACTACTTGCTCCGCCATTACTCGTTCCGACACCATTTGTTCCTTTCGTTCTGTTAACCCCTGGTCCGTAGACCTCACACTTCGCCACGCTATGACCATTTCTTTTACACTTGTTGCAAAATTTGGTGCAGAACCCCGAGTGATACTTTTCACACCTTTGGCATAGCTGCTTCTGATTGTTGTTGTTGTTGCGGTTATTATTGTTGTTGGGATGATTGTTGTAGTTGCTGCTGTTGTTGTTGTTGTTTTTGTTGTTGTTGTTGTTGTTGTTTGGTCGTTTGTTGTAGTTGCGATTGATGTTGCGATTGTTAGGATAGTTATTGCGATTATTGTTGTAATTGCTGTTGTTGTTGTATTGGTGATTCTTATCACCGTTTTCCTCCCACTTTCTTTTGACTTGCTTCACATTGGCCTCTTCAGCCGTCTGTTCTTTAATTCTTTCCTCAATCTGGTTCACTAGTTTGTGAGCCATTCTACATGCCTGTTGTATGGAGGCGGGCTCGTGTGAACTTATATCTTCTTGGATTCTTTCCGGTAATCCTTTCACAAACGCGTCGATCTTCTCTTCCTCATCTTCGAACGCTCCCGGACACAATAGGCACAATTCTGTGAATCGTCTTTCGTATGTGGTAATATCAAATCCTTGGGTTCGTAACCCTCTAAGTTCTGTCTTGAGCTTATTGACCTCGGTTCTGGGACGGTACTTCTCGTTCATCAAGTGCTTGAATGCTGACCACGGTAGTGCGTACGCATCATCTTGTCCCACTTGCTCTAGATAGGTATTCCACCATGTTAACGCAGAACCTGTGAAGGTATGCGTAGCGTACTTCACTTTGTCCTCTTCAGTACACTTACTTATGGCAAACACCGATTCGACCTTCTCGGTCCACCGTTTCAATCCGATCGGTCCTTCGGTTCCATCAAATTCCAAAGGTTTGCAGGCAGTGAATTCTTTGTAGGTGCATCCTACACGATTTCCTGTACTGCTAGATCCAAGGTTATTGTTGGTATGTAGCGCAGCCTGTACTGCGGCTATGTTTGAAGCTAGAAAAGTACGGAATTCCTCTTCATTCATATTCACGGTGTGTCGAGTAGTCGGTGCCATTTCCTTCAAAATAGTCAAATGGAACAAGTTAATCATACAGAATATTAAGAGTAGTTAATAGTATTTCGTAGCATAATATGAACTCATTTATAAAAGCTTTTTCTTCATATTAGCGTTTTATAAGTTTAAATTCGGGTAGTACCTACCCGTTAAGTTCATACTTAGTAGCTAATATACAATTCAACTACTACAATTCTATATGAAAAACTGATTATAATAATATTTCGCGTTCAAACTTTTACACAATATTTTACAAACTTACAATACCGCTTATTTTACATATAGCATGAAATATAGCACACAATAAATTTGATACAAGATGGTTGTGAAGATAATTCTAGCTAGTACACAAGTCGTTCAGCAAAGGCAATAAAGATACGTAATTCATACGTCCAGAAACAAGTCATGCATTCTGGTTTTACTAGGATTACTTCCCATCCTTGGTCTTGTGGAACATAACCGTTATGGCCGTTGATAAGACATCGTGTTGTAACGTCGTCAAAGGGACGAGGGTTACGTAATGTCCAACAGTCCCGTAACAATCTAAAAACCTCATTTCTTACCCCAATTACCGACTCCGTCACTTATGGGAACGTTTTGTTTAATAGTTGTAGCCCGATGTTCTTGTTCTCACTTTGGTGAGAAGCGAACATTACTAATCCGTAAGCATAACATGCTTCTTTATGTTGCATGTTAGCAGCTTTTTCTAAATCACGAAGTTCAATATTCGGATATATTGAGTCAAAATAATTTCTTAACCCATTGCGTAAAATAGCATTTGGGTTCCCCGCAATATATGCGTCAAAGTAAACACATCGTAACTTATGGATTTCCCAATGTGATATCCCCCATCTTTCGAACGAAAGCCTTTTATAAACCAAGGCATTCTTGGAACGTTCTTCGAATGTCTTACAAACTGATCTCGCCTTAAATAGTTGTGCCGAAGAATTCTGACCAACTCTAGACAAGATTTCATCAATCATGTCTCCGGGTAGGTCTCTTAAAATATTGGGTTGTCTATCCATTTTGTGTTTTTATACTGTAAAATAGACAAGAGTTAGATTCATAAAAAAAAAATACTTATTAATACAAGCATTTTTTACATATATCATAAAGCATAAGCACACTATATTACATATATTACACCACACGAATACAACTATCTTATTCCGACTCGCTTGTTTCTTCTTCTTCGATTTTGGTTCGTTTTGCCAAGTTTCTAGGGATATATGATGTTCCCCTAATACGAGTCGTCGTTTTCCACATTGGTTTAGAAAAACCTGGTGGTTTAGAGGTTCCCGGGTCATTGTTACAACTTAAGGACTTCGGGGGTTGACGATACATATAAAGTTCATCGGGGTTGGAATTAGATTTCTCTATTTTTATGCCCTTTCCCTTATTATTTTCTTTTGCCTTTTTAAATTCAGTTGGGGTAATTTCTATAACATCATCGGAATTCTCGTCGGAATCCGATTCATCGGAGAATTGGTAATCCTCCCAATATTTTGCTTCCTTGGCGGAAACACCATTGACCATAATTAACCTTGGTCGGTTGGTTGAGGATTTTCTTTTACTTAACCGTTTTATTATTTCCCCCACCGGTTCTATTTCTTCATCCGGTTCCGATTCTTCTTCCAGTTCCGATTCTTCTTCCGGTTCCGACTCTTCTTCCGGTTCCTCTTCGGGAACTTGTGAATCAGTCCACGAATCATTCCAATTTACATTTGACTCTTCATTATTATTAGGTGAGTCAATGGGACTTGTTCTAGAGGTAGACATCTATCACATAATATCAAACGCGTTAAGAGATTAATATATCACATAATATTCACATGTTAAAAATATATAGTTTCCAACAAAATTTTTTAAGCAATCATTTTTCAAGTAAACACGGTCGAAGTCCAGACTCACTAATGCATCCTAACAAACTCGATAAGACACACTAATGCAAAATTCTGGTTCTCTAAGACCAACGCTCGGATACCAACTGAAATGTCCCGTTCTTATTAATTAAAAACGTTCCATATTAATTGATTTCGTTGCGATGTTTTGACCTCTATATGAGACGTTTTTCAAAGACTGCATTCATTTTAAAACAAACCATAACCTTTATTTCATCAATAAAGGTTTAAAAAGCTTTACGTAGATTATCAAATAATGATAATCTAAAATATACTGTTTACACACGACCATTACATAATGGTTTACAATAGAAATATATTACATCGACATATGTTTCTTGAATGCAGTTTTTACATAATATCATACAAACATGGACTCCAAATCTTGTCCTTATTTTAGTATGCAACAGCGGAAGCTCTTAATATTCACCTGAGAATAAACATGCTTTAAAAGTCAATAAAAATGTTGGTGAGTTATAGGTTTAACCTATATATTATCAAATCATAATAATAGACCACAAGATTTCATATTTCAATACACATCCCATACATAGAGATAAAAATCATTCATATGGTGAACACCTGGTAACCGACATTAACAAAATGCATATATAAGAATATCCCCATCATTCCGGGACACCCTTCGGATATGATATAAATTTCGAAGTACTAAAGCATCCGGTACTTTGGATGGGGTTTGTTAGGCCCAATAGATCTATCTTTAGGATTCGCGTCAATTAGGGTGTCTGTTTCCTAATTCTTAGATTACCAGACTTAATAAAAAGGGGCATATTCGATTTCGATAATTCAATCATAGAATGTAGTTTCACGTACTTGTGTCTATTTTGTAAATCATTTATAAAACCTGCATGTATTCTCATCCCAAAAATATTAGATTTTAAAAGTGGGACTATAACTCACTTTCACAGATTTTTACTTCGTCGGGAAGTAAGACTTGGCCACTGGTTAATTCACGAACCTATAACATTATATACATATATATCAAAGTATGTTCAAAATATATTTACAACACTTTTAATATATTTTGATGTTTTAAGTTTATTAAGTCAGCTGTCCTCGTTAGTAACCTACAACTAGTTGTCCACAGTTAGATGTACAGAAATAAATCGATAAATATTATCTTGAATCAATCCACGACCCAGTGTATACGTATCTCAGTATTGATCACAATTCAAACTATATATATTTTGGAATCAACCTCAACCCTGTATAGCTAACTCCAACATTCACATATAGAGTGTCTATGGTTGTTCCGAAATATATATAGATGTGTCGACATGATAGGTCGAAACATTGTATACGTGTCTATGGTATCTCAAGATTACATAATATACAATACAAGTTGATTAAGTTATGGTTGGAATAGATTTGTTACCAATTTTCACGTAGCTAAAATGAGAAAAATTATCCAATCTTGTTTTACCCATAACTTCTTCATTTTAAATCCGTTTTGAGTGAATCAAATTGCTATGGTTTCATATTGAACTCTATTTTATGAATCTAAACAGAAAAAGTATAGGTTTATTGTCGGAAAAATAAGTTACAAGTCGTTTTTGTAAAGGTAGTCATTTCAGTCGAAAGAACGACGTCTAGATGACCATTTTAGAAAACATACTTCCACTTTGAGTTTAACCATAATTTTTGGATATAGTTTCATGTTCATAATAAAAATCATTTTCTCAGAATAACAACTTTTAAATCAAAGTTTATCATAATTTTTAATTAACTAACCCAAAACAGCCCGCGGTGTTACTACGACGGCGTAAATCCGGTTTTACGGTGTTTTTCGTGTCTCCAGGTTTTAAATCATTAAGTTAGCATATCATATAGATATATAACATGTGTTTATTTGATTTTAAAAGTCAAGTTAGAAGGATTAACTTTTGTTTGCGAACAAGTTTAGAATTAACTAAACTATGTTCTAGTGATTACAAGTTTAAACCTTCGAATAAGATAGCTTTATATGTATGAATCGAATGATGTTATGAACATCATTACTACCTTAAGTTCCTTGAATAAACCTACTGGAAAAGAGAAAAATGGATCTAGCTTCAACGGATCCTTGGATGGCTCGAAGTTCTTGAAGCAGAATCATGACACGAAAACAAGTTCAAGTAAGATCATCACTTGAAATAAGATTGTTATAGTTATATAAATTGAACCAACGTTTGAATATGATTATTACCTTGTATTAGAATGATAACCTACTGTAAGAAACAAAGATTTCTTGAGGTTGGATGATCACCTTACAAGATTGGAAGTGAGCTAGCAAACTTGAAAGTATTCTTGATTTTATGTAACTAGAACTTGTAGAATATATGAAGAACACTTAGAACTTGAAGATAGAACTTGAGAGAGATCAATTAGATGAAGAAAATTGAAGAATGAAAGTGTTTGTATGTGTTTTTGGTCGTTGGTGTATGGATTAGATATAAAGGATATGTAATTTTGTTTTCATGTAAATAAGTCATGAATGATTACTCATATTTTTGTAATTTTATGAGATATTTCATGCTAGTTGCCAAATGATGGTTCCCACATGTGTTAGGTGACTCACATGGGCTACTAAGAGCTGATCATTGGAGTATATATACCAATAGTACATACATCTAAAAGCTGTGTATTGTACGAGTACGAATACGGGTGCATACGAGTAGAATTGTTGATGAAACTGAACGAGGATGTAATTGTAAACATTTTTGTTAAGTAGAAGTATTTTGATAAGTGTATTGAAGTCTTTCAAAAGTGTATAAATACAAATTAAAACACTACATGTATATACATTTTAACTGAGTCGTTAAGTCATCGTTAGTCGTTACATGTAAGTGTTGTTTTGAAACCTTTAGGTTAACGATCTTGTTAAATGTTGTTAACCCAATGTTTATAATATCAAATGAGATTTTAAATTATTATATTATCATGATATTATCATGTATGAATATCTCTTAATATGATATATATACATTAAATGTCTTTACAACGATAATCGTTACACATATGTCTCGTTTAAAAATCATTAAGTTAGTAGTCTTGTTTTTACATATGTAGTTCATTGTTAATGTACTTAATGATACGTTTACTTATCAAAGTATCATGTTAACTATATATATATATATATATATAAATATATATATATATATATATATATATATATATATATATATATATAAATATATATATATATATATATATATATATATATATATATATATATATATATATATATATATATATATATATATATATATATATATATATATAGTTTTTACAAGTTTTAACGTTCGTGAATCACCGGTCAAGTTTGCGCCAAAGACAAGTTGTAGTTTATACTTGTCGGTTTAATTTCATTATTAAGTAATACAATGACTTGGTCAAATGTATCGGGGACGTTACTCCCGATAGGTCTACCCCCAATAATTAAGCATGCATTCATCGAGCAATTAAAAATATCACTTTAGGAACTTAGTCGGACATAGCCGGGTATAGCATAGTTTTAACAGTTGGCACTTGTGTCTAAATTGTAAATAGTAAAAGTAGCATGTGTCTCACCCCAATAAAAGTAAATAAGTTTGCTAGCAATAAAGAGTGGGGCTATGAATTCACCTTAGTAAGCAGAAAGAGATGGTTATTCCTCGGAATAGAAAGTTTGGATGGATGAGCAGAAAGTCAACCTAATGACATTTAAGAGTAGTTAAGTGTTTTTGCCCAAGTTTAAGTTTAAGTATGCAAGTGTTTAAGTGTAGTTCGTTTTGCTAAGTTTTTATTCTTAGTAAGTTTCCACTTTTAGTAGATTTCCATATTTAGATAGTTTCCACGTTTAGAAAGTTTCCATTTATAGTACGTTAGTGTTGAACACTAGTGAGTCGTCCTTAATAAGTCTACCACTTATTAAGTGTGATAGTAACTAAGTGTATGATTACTATAGTCGGGTTTGACATTGTGCATCATACCCAAACATCTATTCCACCGCCGAGTCACCAGAATGACCAGTTGATACCGATTGGCCCAGGATTTCTTGACCAAAATCTAAGTTTGGCATTCGAAATCCACAAGCGTCCCATAGTGGTACCAAGGATCACCCTAGGCCTTAAGTAGCGTTGACGTTCGAGCAAATTCACAATATCGTATATGTTATAACCTTATAATATAAGTGTTATAATATTAGTAGTACACTATAAGTGTTAATAGTAGTATAGGTGTGTAAGTAGTAGTATGTAGTATAGTATAAGTAGTATTAAGTGAATGATTTGTAGTATTAGGGTTAAGTAGTAAGTAGTATTAATTAATTAGGTTTAATTAATTAAAGTAGTATTAATGATTAGGGTTTAGTAAAGTAATGATTAGGTAATGATTATTAGGGTTAGATAATAAATGTTTAGGGTTAAATTTTATTAGGGTTTTAATAAATTATTGTTTTTATTTATTTAATGTTTATGTATATATATGCATATCGTATATATATATATATATATATATATATATATATATATATATATATATATATATATATAGTTTTTAATTTTTTTAATTTTTTTATTTATATATGTATGCCGTATATATATATGTATATGTGTAATAAAAATATATTATATATATATATATATATATATATATATATATATATATATATATATATATATATATATATATATATATCGCATATGTATATGTATATGTGTATATATTCTTGTTTCCTTTTTAAATACTAACAATATCTTTAACAAATCTTTAGGGCTTTTAAGATTTAACAAAAATATTTTTTTTATATATATGCCGTGTATATATATATAGTAAGTATATATATATATATATATATATATATATATATATATATATATATATATATATATATATATATATATATATATATATATATATATATATATTTATGCATGTACTTATATATAGTAAGTATGTGTACTTGTTTCCTTATTTAACTTTAACATAATCTTTAACAATCTTTTAGGGTTTTCAAGATCTAAATTGCTTTCTTTTTTTTCTTTTCAATCATGTATGTATGTATACGTATATGCTTACTATATTTCTTTCGTTACATGAACAATCTAAATATGATTATGAATAAGAGCAAGAACATGCATATGATTATGAGCATAAACATGAATTGAAAGTAAAATTTAAAAGTTTTGGATCTAGGGTTTTTACCTTGTTGAATGATGATGAAGATTAAAAAGAAAAAGATGAAGATGACTTGAAGATGAGGATCAAAACACTTGAATGTTGATGAATACCTTGAAGATCTTGATGAACACGAAGAACACGATGAAGATCCCTTGAAGATTACTTGAAGATCACTTGAAGATCTTGGTAGTGGGTTTCGGTTTCTTGGCCGAAAATAGGAGGGAGAGAGAGAGATTTGGGAGAGAGATTTATAGAATGTTTTGGTACATAGAATGCATTAGCTTAGGCCTCTATTTATAGTTGAGGTTAGAAAATTCTAGAATTAAGGTTTAGGTTAAAGGAACTTAGGGAACAAGTTAGGGTTTAGGGAGGAGGTGGAGGAGGCTAAAAGTGGCCGAAATTTTGAGGGGTAGGATGGTCTTTTCCCCCTTTTTTTATTTAAAAATTCGGCTAGGGTTTCTAGGGTTAGGGTTTGGAACTTTTTCATTTTAGTCCTTGTAGTTTAGATTAGCTTAAATAGCTCATTAAAGGTTTTAATTACATTATTTAAAGGATACAAGTTTTAGAGTATTTAAAGGATACAAGTTTTAGAGTATTATGCTTTGTTCACAAAAGTTAATTAGCTTATTATTTACATCTTTTATTAACTTGTCAATTATTGTACAAAGTTAATTTATATGTCTTATAATTCTTATTACTTAACAATTAATTATTAAAGTTTAATTATTAAGTTTTAATTATATTGTTTGGGCATTTAAAATTGAAAATATATAGAATGGAAAAATGAGGGTCGTTATAGTACCTCCCCGTTATTAGAAACTTCGTCCCGAAGTTTTAGGTAGAGCTCTCGTTTGCATCAGCAGTTGAGAAGAGATGGAAGTATTTTCGTATCATTTGGTCTTTGCGTTCCCAGGTATATTCGGGGCCTCTACGCGAATTCCAATGGATTTTAACAATAGAGTTTGATTTTCACGTTCCTTGGTACAATCGGGGCCCTTACGTGAATTCGAATGAGTGTTAACAATAAGTATATTGTTTTGTTTACACGTTTGATCTAATGATCCTTAACCTTAATAGGTCGTTTACAAAGTGCATTAAATGCGGAGATCTTCCAAGAAATAACAAGAGTGTCGTTTGGCTAGCTTTCCTTTAAAAGGAAAGATGATGATATACCAGCATGAAATGTATTATTGATCTCGTTAAGATTTTGAGTGTTTATGCCACCATAGTAGGGCAGATAAAATAGAGTAGAGTACGTAAAGATTTCAGTTACGTAGTTTGATGTATGGCTGGTGTTTGTTAGAGATAGTACTAGCTTCAAGTTTTGAAAGGTAACCATAATACCTTTAGTTTTCAAGAGATGTCTAATAGCCAAATGAGATGTTAGTTGAGAATTCATTGACCTCAGGATAATACGAGTGATTAAATGAAAGACATCGTTCAGTATACATGAGAACCTGTCTTTAGAAATAGTTTCAGGATGTAGCTTTAAGATTCATGGTTTCAGTTTTATGTCGAACCATATATCTAGATTTGACTAGAATAGCATCTAGTTGCAATCCAAGAAGGAAGAAATATTTAGAATATCTTCATAAATGTTCAAGGTAACTCCTTCAGAGTAAGAAATGTGTTTTCGCACAAATGGCGAGTCGGCCTATTATTTACTTATGAGTTTAAACGCGAATACGAATGTGAATCATTGTTTATAAGATGAAGGAACCTCTGCTTCCTTGTTCAAAAGATCGTAGAATTGATGTTTACGAGAGTGTTGTGGTTTAGCCGTGAAATACCTAAAGTAGGAATTTCTTAGTGATTAGCATAGCAAGGAAGAGATGATGTACCTAAAGAGGTAAGTCTCGTTTTTGCACGGAGAATGTGAATAGAGGTGATCCAAACACATTGGAGAGCAATACGAAAAATAATAAGCCAAAGTAATATTTGAAAAGTTGTGACGTTTGTTGTGTCAATATAAACGAAGCGAAGCTATTAGTAAGACTTGAGTTATGTACAACACGTATTATTTTACGCGAGATAATTTGAACATTACGAAAAAGAGTTGATTAAAAGAATGTTTAATTTGATAAAACAAAGGTAAATTGATAAAAATGCGAAAGTGTTTATATTATTAGTGAAAGTAATTTTAGAGGAGGTGACGAAATGATGTTCATAGTACAACTAGGGTTACGTAAAATTTTGTAAAGTAATTCCGATTTAATCAAAGTGGAAATTTGTAGAAGCGACAATATAATTTGATATGTACTAGTCAAAGTACGTAAAGTTAAATTTATGTATAAGATTTTATAAATCGCATAAGTGAAAAATCATTTTTATAAATTCCGAGATAGTTTGAAAATAAAGACTCGTGTAAGAAATCTTTGAAAAACGGGGTACTTGTATTTAAGAGTTTATTTGTTTGAGAAAAATTGATTGAAGATTTTAAAAATTTCGGAGGATAATTGTGTAATAATTGTTTCAAGATAGTGAAAACTAATGAATTGACTTTTACCAGGGCATGAGTTATTGGACTCAAAATGTTAACATTAAAGTAAGAAGGGTGATAATGTGATTATCATCAAATAAGTGAATCCCTCGGATTTAGAGTTATGTATGAAAGAACTTCAAATAAGATTTGCAACTTTGAATCGTTCGAGTGATAGTGAGAGTTCGAGAACTCGGCATGAATAATCTGACAGTCGCATAGATAAGTATAAATAAATGCTAAAGCAGTGACTTTCAACTATGTAATGATCGTTTGAATTCAGCCTTAGTTGGTCTGAGAGGAGGATACGTTAAAGTATGATGGAATCATTTCAATTGTTACATCAGTTTTTCAGATGTGATGAGTTTAGCTCAAGCCACAACTTGAGATAGTGTATTTCACCTTTGATTTTGGAGTTGACAATGATCGATTATTGTTTGAGTATGACACCATTACTTGCATGGTGCCAAGTTGTCTACTATAAGTAAATGCACGAGTGCAGAAGTTTCTTGACTATAATAGTCAAAATGATACACGTATAGAGACTTTATTCTTCAAAAGATTTGCATATGAGATATTTATCATCTCGACATAGATAATGTGATATTGGACATGGTGTTTGTAATATCGACGTTCGAGGGTTCAAATGACATGGGTTTTTGAAAGTCATATGAAAATTTACACCAAAAATGTAATAACAGAGAGGATTTGGATATAACAAGTGATGATTAAGTATCAATGATCAGGAGATATCCATGAATGTAAAATTTCAAGATTCGATTGTTTACAACCTTTATGGCACATGAAAGTTTGTTAAATGAGTATGAGATAGTTATATAGTTTGATTAGAATGAGTTCTTCGTATCTATTAATATCAAGATGATCATCTTTCTCCTTTCATACCCTTGCATTTGGGTTTTTGAACAGATAGCTTGAGAGTTTTCTTTGATTCACTTTCTATTCCATATGTCATGATATTGGAATATTTCTATGAATTACCGTAATATAATCACGTTGGCCACCGTCATTATATTTCACTAATTCATATTTCCATTCTAAGGTCACTCCATATGGTCAGGATATGTGATCAATAATGATTTCTAATATAGTGTATTAAGGATAGCAGTAATCTTAGCTGGATAGACAACATGTCGGTTTTTAAGCCAAAACTTGCACTTGGAAAAGTTCGCGTAGAGTTGTCCTTTTTTTTTCTTAAGATTTCAAGAATTAATTTGCAAATGTTTCTCATGTCCTTTCTCACTCTTGGAGCAGATCGAAATGTCATCCATGAAAACAGTTACAAACTTGTCGAGTTATGGTTGACTAGTTTTAAGTTGCAGTCTTTATTGACTTGGTCAACTTTCATATCTTTGAAAGTTATGGAAGTCATGAAATGGACGTGGTCAAACGATAAAGTTATGTAACGTCGTGGTAAGAGTTGGTGCGGTTAGACGAATCGTGATTCTTCACTACATAAGGGTGTATAGAAGTTTGATAAATCCGATAGGTCATAAGTTTGAAAAATTTTAAGCGAGATAAAGATGGATATGATATAAACGAAACACTTTATATTATTAAGAACGAGGCTTTAAACAAGCCTTTTTATTACACGATTTGGAAATAGAAATAGTTTAAGGCATAGCCTTTACGTAGATAGGAAAATGGAAAATAAATAAATAGGATAACAAAGAACAAGATACGCTTCATTTCTTATCTTTCTCAGCCATCACCTTCTCTATCACTTTGTCCATGTTATTCTTCACAAGTTTCTCTAGCCTTTCAGTTTGAGAGTCGAAGGACTCTTTGATGATTTCCTTCAAGATTTTGTTTTCTTTTTCTAGGTTGTTTAGACGCACTTCTATCTGAGCAACATGGCGTCTGCTATACTCTCTATTCTTCTCACAACTACTCTGAAGGTTGATGATATCACGCTTCACCATTACGTGCTCCATGTTATTAAAAAATAATGGACTGGTTTTACCAGTAGTAGCGGGTTCGGGTTGCTTTCTCTTTAGAGTTGAGTTTTTAGATGATTCTTCAGTAGGCTCTTCTTCTGGCTCATAATTTGAGAAGTCACTGTTGTAGTTAGGGAGATCTTGAAGAGCATCCCATTCGGGAGTACTCATCGGTTTATATACCAGTGAGTGATAAGAGCCAGAGTCGGCAGAATTAGCAGGGCTTTTTCCTTCGCTTTCAGATCCTTGAGTCGGGTGAAAATTAGGAGAAGTAGGTAGAGTATCCGGACTATAATTTGGTGAGGGAGGACCACCAAAGCCATAAGGTGGGCTTTGGACTGGTCTTTCAGTGGAAGACCTTTCAGTATCTTTTTCGGTTGGCTCGAAAAGATTCATTTTTTTCGCTTGATGAGAGTTAGGCATCCTAACATTAGGAAAGAGATTTTGATCAGTTTTAAGATAAGGCATATGTTTTAAGATTACAAGGCAATCCTAAGTGCTTTAAAGTCTAAGGCAGGAAAGGTTATAGTTTCCTAGATTGCTAAGGCACCCTAGCTAACAAGTAAGGCACACATAACGATGCAATCCTGGTTCTCTATAACAGCGTGGTTATGCTCTGATACCACTATGTGACGTCCTCTAGATAGGGTCTGGAAGAAAACGTCACTAATATCAAATAAACCAACATATTATAATATGATAACAATTCTATATGATAAAAATAAACTTTATTGAGTACGCAACGGAAAATGAAATGTCGTTACAATGATGGAAATTACAATAAAGTAATTGTTTCAAATGCAAGAATAATAAATGCGATATCTCTTGATCCTAAGTCCAAGTAGCATCACATAAGCAGTAAATAAGTAAGCTTGATCAATCAGCGCCTAAGATAAAACATGCTAAAGTGTCAACCAAAAAGGTTGAGTGAAATCATAGGTTTAACAAAAGTAGTTATCGTTGTTTTTAGATCACAAGATTTTGTTTTCAAAAGTAGATCACACAGATCTTTAGTTTAAGGAAGATCACAAAGATCTTAAAAGTTGATCTCGCAGGGATCAAAAAGTTATGCCAATGCGTGATATTTAGACTAAACGTTCAAGTTTGCCCCAATACAAGTTGTAGTTTATACTTGTCGGTTTAATTTCATTATTAAGTAATAGAATGACTTGGTCAAATGTATCGGGGATGTTACTCCCGATAGGCCTACCCCCAATAATTAAGCATGCATTTAACGAGCAATTAAAAATATCACTGTAGGGACTTAGTCGGACATAGCCGGGTATAGCATAGTTTTAACAGTTGGCACTTGTGTCTAAATTGTAAATAGTAAAAGTAGCATGTGTCTCACCCTAATAAAAGTAAATAATTTTGCTAGCAATAAAGAGTGGGGCTATGAATTCACCTTAGTAAGCAGAGAGAGATGGTTATTCCTCGGAATAGAAAGTTTGGATGGATGAGCAGAAAGTCAACCTAATGACATTTAAGAGTAGTTAAGTGTTTTTTCCCAAGTTTAAGTTTAAGTATGTAAGTGTTTAAGTGTAGTTCGTTTTGCTAAGTTTTTATTCTTAGTAAGTTTCCACTTTTAGTAGATTTCCATATTTAGATAGTTTCCACGTTTAGAAAGTTTCCATTTATAGTACGTTAGTGTTGAACACTAGTGAGTCGTCCTTAATAAGTATACCACTTATTAAGTGTGATAGTAACTAAGTGTATGATTACTATAGTCGGGTTTGACATTGTGCATCATACCCAAACATCTATTCCACCGCCGAGTCACCAGAATGACCAGTTGATACCGGTTGGCCCAGGATTTCTTGACCAAAATCTAAGTTTGGCATTCGAAATCCATAAGCGTCCCATAGTGGTACCAAGGATCACCCTAGGCCTTAAGTAGCATTGATGTTCAAGCAAATTCACAATATCGTATATGTTATAACATTATAATATAAGTGTTATAATATAAGTAGTACACTATAAGTGTTAATAGTAGTATAGGTTTGTAAGTAGTAGTATGTAGTATAGTATAAGTAGTATTAAGTGAATGATTTGTAGTATTAGGGTTAAGTAGTAAGTAGTATTAATTAATTAGGTTTAATTAATTAAAGTAGTATTAATGATTATGGTTTAGTAAAGTAATGATTAGGTAATGATTATTAGGGTTAGATAATAAATGTTTAGGGTTAAATTGTATTAGGGTTTTAATAAATTAGAGTTTTTATTTATTTAATGTTTATGTATATATATGTATATCGTATATATGTATATATATATATATAGTTTTTTTATATATGTATGCCTTATATATATATATATATATATATATATATACATATATATATATATATATATATATATATATATATATATATATATATATATATATATATATATATATATATATACATATATACATATATGTGTATATATTCTTGTTTCCTTTTTAAATACTAACAATATCTTTAACAAATCTTTAGGGCTTTTAAGATTTAACAAAAATCTTCTTTTTTTATATATGCCGTGTATATATATATATATATATATATATATATATATATATATATATATATATATTTTTTTTTTTTATGCATGTACTTATATATAGTAAGTATGTGTACTTGTTTCCTTATTTAACTTTAACATAATCTTTAACAATCTTTTAGGGTTTTCAAGATCTAAACTTTTTTTTTTCTTCTTTCAGTCGTGTATGTATGTATATGTATATGCTTACTATATTTTTTCGTTTCATGAACAATCTAAATATGATTATGAATAAGAGCAAGAACATGCATATGATTATGAACATAAACATGAATTGAAAGTAAAATTTAAAAGTTTTGGATCTAGTGTTTTTACCTTGTTGAATGATGATGAAGATTAACAAGAAAAAGATGAAGATGACTTGAAGATGAGGATCAAAACACTTGAATGTTGATGAATACACTTGAAGATCTTGATGAACGCGAAGAACACGATGAAGATCCCTTGAAGATTACTTGAAGATCACTTGAAGATCTTGGTGGTGGGTTTCAGTTTCTTGGCCGAAAATAGGAGGGAGAGAGAGAGATTTGAGAGAGAGATTTATAGAATGTTTTGGTACATAGAATGCATTAGCTTAGGCCTCTATTTATAGTTGCGGTTAGAAAATTCTAGAATTAGGGTTTAGGTTAAAGGAACTTAGGGAACAAGTTAGGGTTTAGGAAGGACGTGGAGGAGGCTAAAAGTGGCCGAAATTTTAAGGGGTAGGATGGTCTTTTCCCCGTTTTTTATTTAAAAATTCGGCTAGGGTTTCTAGGGTTAGGGTTTGGAACTTTTTCGTTTTAGTCCTTGTAGTTTAGATTAGCTTAAATAGCTCATTAAAGGTTTTAATTACATTATTTAAAGGATACAAGTTTTAGAGTATTTAAAGGATACAAGTTTTAGAGTATTATGCTTTGTTCACAAAAGTTAATTAGCTTATTATTTACATCTTTTATTAACTTGTCAATTATTGTACAAAGTTAATTTATATGTCTTATAATTCTTATTACTTAACAATTAATTATTAAAGATTAATTATTAAGTTTTAATTATATTGTTTGGGCATTTAATATTGAAAATATATAGAATGGAAAAATGAGGGTCGTTATACTTTAGGCTCTTAGAACCGTCGTACAAAATTACTAGAGATGTCGTACACGCGACGACTTCGTACCTTCATACCACAAATCACAATCGACTGCCTTAATCGTTCGCAAAGCGAACTCCACCAAAGTCCCACATACGTCTCTATGCCTAAGCATACGTCACTCCAATAAATCAGTCGTGCATCTCAGTCGAGATCACCCGACCTTTCACTCAACGAACCTTTACCAGCAATTGCTCACTCTCATGGAGAAGAGTGATTAATCCAACACAATAATTGCATCGACCGCAATATCAACACTTCATCATAACTTTCGACCTAACCGACCATTAAGTCCATCACCGGCTCACCGGTCATCTTTACCCGCCCATCACTTAAGAGAAACAAGGTTCGCTCATCCGTCACTTCATAAGAAGTATTCACCGCAATGCTCTTAAACTTCGACTTTCACAACCATCGAATTACTATCACTCGTCGATCACTATTGTATCTCCGCTGCTTCCAAGGACATCTCACGGTCACCCTAAGCACAAGGTGATCACACCACTACCGGAGTTGAACATCACACTTTGTAGGTATAAAGGGGTACCTGACGCAGTGTCATGCAGACTCCCACCACAATCTACCAAAATTTAGAAACTCGATCTTTGGGTTCCATACACCCGATGTCACCCATCTCTCCACCATAATGACCCGAAGTCTTACCTACCCGATAAACCTCAAGGTTTATTTTCTTATCAAAAGTTCCTAGCGATCACACGCTACCCACAAATTTCCACAAGGCCAAACGATATAGCCTAACGAAACTTTTCATCCAACACTAAGGAGATGCTTGGCAACACCAAGTCTTACATCCTTCCACACCTCAATAAAACCACTACTACAAGGGATATTCCATTAGGAATGTTACCATATAACCCTCAACACACTAACGCAATCAACATTATACGGGCCTCACTCCCATGAGTTTAACGACCCAAAGACTCCTCGATTTCGCCAATTCCAAGGCGACTCACAACAAGAATCCTAACACGATTCTCTAACCACACACTCTACCGAGTGTAACTCAAAACTACAATCATTAGACATATTGCATTCCATTACGGAATTCAAGTCTTCGTCGCACACGCGCAAACTTAAATCGGTCATTCTAGTTACGATGGGTAACTAAAACCAATAACAATCTCAACAGTGCACCCACTACTTAGGGTGACTAAGAACGCACCAAACTCGTGAGTTGCTCACACACCTTAGCTAACCGAATCCACCGTAACACTTCCCGACTCACAAAGAACTCGAGGTGACAATAAGCACATCACTCGAGACCACTATATCCTAGGAACCAATAAAAGATTCCTAATTTGTCCCGTTCTGCCCCAACTATGCCACGTTTCCTCCATTCGGTACTTGTCATGTCATGCTTGGTGTCAAGATACGCGATTGTAATAATGGTGATCAGTCACTATTACAATTGCGTACCTTACCATTTTCACATGGTCACGCAAAGGACTTTACCTGGACTGACGCAACATTCACACACCATAACACGTGATAACTCTTAGTACCCGAATGACCAAAGTCCTTATCGCGAACCTGATCACGCAAAACCGCCAAATATTCGAATCTTTCCAATAGATTCGTCCCTAGGACACCGCACAAATAGATACCTGCATATATACACCTATATACAATATAATAATAAATGTACACAAGTACACCGCAACATCAAGTCAACCTACAACCTAGGTGACTATCACTAAAACAATGTCCCGCAAATAACACACTACTGTCAATAAGTCTAAGACTAGGCACCTACTCCAAGGTCACCTAATTCCCTTAGACTATGCTCTGATACCACTCGTAACAACCCCAAATTCGTTTACCAAAAACGAAGCACATTATATATATATATATATATATATATATATATATATATATATATATATATATATATATATATATAAGTTAGGTCCCAATATACCGTTCATAATTTATAACATTTTCAACTCTGTTTTAACCAAAAACATAACATCATAACGTTACGTTTAATAACTTAATATAACCCTTGGTACACAAATGACACATTACAAAAGCATTTGTAATAATGACCCATTTACACAAAACACGGGTTAATACTCAATAACCCAACCCGATACCAAGAGCATAATCCCGGGGACTACCAAATCCCCAATCCGCATCCAATTCTCCGAAAGCTACCCCATCGAGTCCAAGCGCTCATACACATCTAGTCTAACGACTAGCTAGCCTTACCAGCATAATACCTGTAAAAAGGTAAACAACAAGAGGGGTAAGCTAACGCTTAGTGAGTGCAATAAGTATACACATGCATATATAATATACATACTTGAGACCACCGACACACATACCACAAACATGCTAGTAATATAATATTAGCATACGAACTCCAAGTATAAAGCTAATAACCTCCATTACCGCAACTAGCATAAACAATAGCATATACTTCAAAAATATAATATGCTATACTACAATACATACACTAACTATATGGTTAACCATACACACGTCATGGTGCTACCGGCTCCGTGGTTCACACCATACGTAATGCTATGACGCTACCAGCTCTGTGGTTCATGTCACTACGCATTCGAGTCATACTCTTTTATAGTGCTACCGGCTCCGTGGTTCACACTTCGGTGTTAACGTCTCCGTGGTTCACACCTCATTTTATAGTGCTACCGGCTCCGTGGTTCACACTTTGATGCTACTGGCTTCGTGGTTCACATCTCATTTTATAGTGCTACCGGCTCCGTGGTTCACATCATAACACATGCACCATGATGCTACCAGCTCCGTGGTTCACATCGTAGCACACTCGCACACACTATGGCACTCCCGGCTCCATGGGTCATGCCATAGCATACAAATAAATATACTATATACATACATGCATAAATATCCCACTCACCTTGGAATGCCTGCACAAGTCATGTATAAAATGATCTCCGTCCTCAAATCCGAGCAAATAATCACCTATATCACACATAGGTACAATATACACATAAATAGCCATTCTCTAAAAGAGAATCCGATCAAATATCCCTTAATCGAGGGATTACACCTTGCTCGCCAAAAACCGCCCATTTAACACCTAATGGACACAAACCAATTACCACTTCAGTGGTAATTCATGTAGTGATCCGAACTTTTCCATGATTATATATTAATTGAAAACTATATTTGCATGATTAAATGTTTCCAACATGTTAAGCAATCAAATTTGTTAAGACTTGATTTTTTGAAATGAGTTTCATATAGACAATTGCCACCCAAGTTGACCTGTGATTCACGAATGTTAAAACTTGTAAAAACTATATGATGACATATATATGATTATATATATAGTTAACATGATATTATGATTAGTAAGTATCTCATTAGGTATTTTAACAATGAGTTATATACATAAAATTGAGTTTATTGAATTAAGAAACTCGAAACGATATATATAACGATTATCGTTATAACAACGTCTTACTAAATACATATGAATCATATTAAGATATTGATACACTATGTTTAATCATGATAAATGATAAGTAAACATGCCATTAAGTGTATTAACAATGAACTACATATGTAAAAACAAGACTACTAACTTAATGATTTCGAAACGAGACATATATGTAACGATTATCGTTGTAACAACATTTAACTGTATATATATCATACTAAGATATATTAATATTTCATAACATCATGATAATGTAATAATTTAACATCTCTTTAGATATAATAAACAATGGGTTAACAACATTTAACAAGATCGTTAACCTAAAGGTTTCAAAACAACACTTACATGTAATGACTAACGATGACTTAACGACTCAGTTAAAATGTATATACATGTAGTGTATTAAGATGTATTAATACACTTTTGAAAGACTTCAAGACATATATCAAAGTATTTCAACTTAGCAAAAATGCTCAAAATTACATTCTCATTCGTTTCCATCAACAATTCTACTCGTGTACACCCGTATTTGTACTCGTACAATACACAGCTTCTAGATGTATTTACTATTGGTATATACACCTTTAATCATTCATTCTTAGCAGCCATCTTAGAGTCAAAAACATGTGGAACCATTATTTAACAACTTGTATGACTAATGAGATAAAAACAAACTTAAGGATTTTTTTTTCTTTATAACAAGTAATTTCGTTTTTGTGATTTCACCCCATTTTAACATTCCATTTTCTCATACTTACACTCCAAATTCTCTCTCAAAATACTCCTAACATCATACTTGATCATCTCCAAGCATTTTCACCATCTTTTAGCTTCAATTACAAGCTTTAATCATCATAAAAACAACCATTCAAGAACACTTCAAGAAATCTTGCTTGCTTACTTCCAATCTTGCAAATCCATTTCAAGTGATCATCCAATCTCAAGAAATCCTTCTTATTTACAGTAAGATATCTTTCTAATTCAAGGTAATACTCATATTCATACTTTAATTCAAATTCTATAACTATAACAATCTTATTTCGAGTGGAAACCTTACTTGAACTTGTTTTCGTGTCATGATTCTACTTCAAGAACTTTCAAGCCATTCAAGGATCCTTTGAAGCTAGATCCATTTTTCTCTTTTCCAGTAGGTTTATCCACAAAACTTGAGGTAGTAATGATGTTCATAACATCATTCGATTCATACGTATAAAGCTATATTATTCGAAGGTTTAAACTTGTAATCACTAGAACATAGTTTAGTTAATTCTAAACTTGTTCACAAACAAAAGTTAATCCTTCTAACTTGACTTTTAAAATTAACTAAACACATGTTCTTTATCTATATGATATGCTAACTTAATGATTTAAAACCTGAAAACACGAAAAAACACCGTAAAACCGGATATACGCCGTCGTAGTAACACCGCGGGCTGTTTTGGGTTTGATAATTAAAAACTATGATAAACTTTGATTTAAAAGTTGTTCTTCTGGGAAAATGATTTTTCTTATGAACATGAAACTATATCCAAAAATCATGGTTAAACTCAAAGTGGAAGTATGTTTTTCAAAATGGTCATCAAGACGTCGTTCTTTCGACTGAAATGACTACCTCTTATAAAAACGACTTGTAACTTATATTTCCGACTATAAACCTATACTTTTTCTGTTTAGATTCATAAAATAGAGTTCAATATGAAACCATAGCAATTTGATTCACTCAAAACGGATTTAAAACGAAGAAGTTATGGGTAAAACAAGATTGAATATTTTTTGATTGTTTTAGCTACGGGAAATATTGTAACAATTCTATACAAATCATATCCTAGCTAACTTATATTATATTATACATGTATTATAATATATTATGTAATCTTGGGATACCATAGACACGTATGCAAATGTTTTGACATATCATATCGATCCATGTATATATATTATTTGGAACAACCATAGACACTCTATATGCAGTAATGTTTGAGTTAGCTATACAGGGTTGAGGTTGATTCCAAAAATATATATACTTTAAGTTGTGATCTAGCCTGAGAAGTGTATACACTGGGTCGTGGATTGATTTAAGATAATATATATCAATTTATTTCTGTACATCAAACTATGGACAACTAGTTGTAGGTTACTAACGAGGACAGCTGACTTAATACACTTAAATTATTAATACGTAATAAAAAGTGTTTTGAATATATTTCGATCATACTTTGATATATACGTACATATTTGTTATAGGTTCGTGAATCGACCAGTGGCCAAGTCTTACTTCCCGACGAAGTAAAAATCTGTGAAAGTGAGTTATAGTCCCATTTTTAAAATCTAATATTTTTGGGATGAGAATACATGCAGTTTTAAAAATGTTTTACAAAATAGACATAAGTATGCGAAACTACATTCTATGGTTGGATTATTAAATCAAATATCGCCCTTCAAGTCTGGTAGCCTAAGAATTAGGAAAATGGCCCCTAATTGATGCGAATTCTAAAGATAGATCTATTGGGCTTAACAACCCCCATTCAGGTTATGGATGGTTTAGTATTTCAAGATTATTATACAGACGAGAGGTTCTATTTTGGGGATATTCTTTGCATTAAGTTAACATCGGTTACCAGGTGTTCAACATATGAATGATTTTTATGCACTTGCGAGTGTAATGATATTTATGAAAAATGAGAAATCTTGTGGTCTATTATTATGATTTGATAATATATAGGTTAAACCTATAACTCACCAACATTTTTATTGACGTTTTAAGCATGTTTATTTTCAGGTGATTATTAAGAGCTTCCGCTGTTGCATACTAAAATAAGGACAAGATTTGGAGTCCATGCTTGTATGATATTGTGTAAAAACTGCATTCAAGAAACTTACTTTGATGTAATATATTTTTATTGTAAACCATTATGTAATGGTCGTATGTAAACGGTATATTTTAGATTATCATTATTTGATAACCTACGTAATTCTTTTTAAACCTTTATCGATAAAATAAAGGTTATGGTTGTTATAAAAATGAATGCAGTCTTTGAAAAACGTCTCATATAGAGGTCAAAACCTCGCGACAAAATCAATTAATATGGAACGTTTATAATCAATATGAACGGGACATTTCAGTTGGTATCCGAGCGTTGGTCTTAGAGAACCAGAAAATTTGCATTAGTGTGTCTTACCGAGTTTTTTAAGATGCATTAGTGAGTCTGGACTTCGACCGTGTTTTCTTTAAAAATGATTGCTTAACATTTTTGTTGGAAACTATATATTATTAACATGTAAATATTATGTGATATATTAATCTCTTAACTGGTTTGATATTATGTGATAGATATCTACGTCTAGCACGAATCCCATTGACTCCCCTAATAATAATGAAGAGTCGAATATATATTGGGAAGATTCACAAATTCCCGAAGAACCAAAAGAAGAAGAACCGGAAGAAGAAGAACCGAAAGAAGAAGAACCGGAAGAAGAGGAACCAGAAGAAGAGGAACCGGAAGAAGAAGAGGTTCCGGATGGGGAAATATTAGGAACCACAGAAAATGGTCAAACAAAAGAAAATCCTCAACCAATGGACCAAAGTTAATAATGGTCAATAGTGTTTCCGCTAAGGAATCAAAATATTGGGAAGATTACCAATTCTCATCCCGATGAGGATTCCGATGATGTTATAGAAATTACCCCGACCCAATTTAAAGAGGCAAAAGAAAATAATAAGGGAAAAGGTATAAAAATAGAGAAACCTGATTCCAGCCCCGATGAACTTTATATGTATCAGCAACATCCGTATTTCCTAAATTGTAACAATAACCCGGGAACCTCTAAACCACCAGGTTTTTCTAAACCATTGTGGAAAACGACAGCTCGTATTAGGGGAGCACCATATATCCCTAGAAAATTAGCGAAACGAACTAAGTCCGAAGAAGAAGAAACAAGCGAGTCGGAATAAAGGGTTGTAATCATGCGGTGTAATATATGTAATATAAGTGTGCTTGTACTTTTATGTTGTATGTAAAAAAAAATTTTGCTTGTATTATTTGATAATTATCTTTTACAAATATAATCCTCGTCAGTTTTACAGTATAAAAACACAATGGACGTTAAGGATAGACAACCAAAAATTTTAGAAGACCTATCCGGGGACATGATTGATGAAATCTTGTCTAAAGTTGGTCAGAATTTGTTGGCACAATTATTTACGGTGAAATTAGTTTGTAGAACATTTGATGAAAGTTCCAAGAATACCTTAGTTTATAAAAGGCTTTCCTTTGAAAGTTGGGGTATATCACATTGGAGAGACCGTAAGCTACGCCGTGTTTTCTTTAAAGCATTAAATGCGGGGAACCCAAGTGCACCTTTACGCTACGAATTAAGAACCTATTTTGACTCAACTTATCCTACCATAGGACTTCGTGAATTAGAAAGAGCTTCTAACATGCAACATAAAGAAGCATGTTATGCTTATGGGTTAGTGATGTTCGCTTCTCACCAAAGTGAGAAAAAGAACATCGGATTACAACTATTAAACAAAATATTCCCACAAGTAACGGACTCAGTAGTTGGGGTGAGAAACAAGATTTTTAGATTGTTACGGGGCTGTTGGGCATTACGAAACCCTCATCCCTTTGACGATGTTACAACATGCTGTCTTATCAACGGCCACAACGGTTATGTTCCACAAAACCATGGATGGGAAGTAGTCTTAGTAAAACCAGAATGCATGATTTGTTTCTGGACTTTTGAACTACGTGTCTTTATTGCCTTTGTTGAACGACTTGCATATTAACTAGGATTGTCATCGAAACTGCTTTGTATTAATGATATTGTGTGCTATATTTTATGCTATATAGCGGTATTGTAAGTTTGTAAATTATTGTGTAATAGTTTGAACGTGAAATATTATTATAATCAGTTTTTCATATAGAATTGTAGTGGTTGAATTGTATAGTAGCTACTAAGTATGAACTTAACTGGTAGGTACTACCCGAATGGAAAAAAAAATATAAAATGCTAATATGAAGAAAAAGCTTTTATAAATAAGTTCATATTATGCTACGAAATACTATTGACTACTCTTGATATTCTATATGATTAACTAAATTCTTTTGGCTATTTTTGAAGGAAATGGCACCAACTACTCGACACACTGAATATGAGCGAGGAAGAATTTCGTGCTTTCCTTGCAGCAAACATAGCCGCAGTACAGGCTGCGATGCAAAATAACAATAACTCTGAATCCAGCAATAGAACTAACCCCACGAGAACTCGTGTAGGATGCTCCTACAAAGAATTCACTGCCTGTAAACCTTTGGAATTCGATGGAACCGAGGGTCCAATCGGATTAAAACGGTGGACTGAGAAGGTTGCATCGGTGTTTGCCATAAGTAAGTGCACTGAAGAAGACAAAGTAAAGTACGCTACGCATATCTTCATGGGTACTTCGTTAACATGGTGGAACACTTATCTAGAACAGGTGGGACAAGATGCTGCTTACGCACTACCGTGGTCAGCATTCAAACACTAAGCTCAAGGTAGAGCTTAGAGGGTTACGAACATAAGGGTTTGATATTACCACGTACGAACAAAGATTCACAGAGTTGTGCTTATTGTGTCCGGGAGCGTTCGAAGATGAAGAAGATAAAATCGACGCATTTGTAAAATGGTTACCGGAAAGGATCCAAGAGGATATAAGTTCACACGAGCCCGCCTCCATACAAAAGGCAAGTCGTATGGCTCATAAACTTATAAATCAAATTGAGGAAAGGATTAAAGAACAGGCGACTGAAGAAGCCAATACAAAACAAGTCAAGAGGAAATGGGAAGAAACCAGTGACAAGGGTCACAATTTCAATAATTAACCCAACAATCACAACTACAATCGCACCAATTTTTGCAACAACAAACGCAACAACAACAACCACCCCAGCAATAACTACAACAACCGTTTCAACACTAATAACAACCGCAACAACAACAATCCCAACAATAAAAACAAGAGGCAGAAATTCTGCCAGAGATGTGAAGGATACCATCCAACTGAGCTCTGTACATCAGTGTGTACTAAGTGTAATAGAAAGGGCCATGGTGCGACAAAGTGCGAAATCTACGGATCAATGGCTTAGGGAACAAATAATGCCGGAACAAGTTATGCCGACATTACCTGTTTCGGATGCGGGAAGGGCTATTACAAAAATATGTGTCCAAATCAAGGGGATAATAATGGGCAAGGCCGAGGAAGAGTCTTCAACATTAATGCGGTTGAATCGCAAGAAGACCCGGAGCTTGTTACGGGTACGTTTCTTATTGACAATACATCTGCTTATGTTTTATTTGATTCGGGTGCGGATAGAAGCTATATGAGTAAGGATTTCTGTGCTAAATTAAGTTGTCCATTGACGCCTTTGGATAATAAGTTTATACTAGAATTAGCAAACGGTAAATTAATTGCAGCAGATAATATATGTCGGAATCGAGAAATTAAACTGGTAGCGAAACGTTTAAGATTGATTTGATACCAGTAGAGTTAGGGATTTTCGATGTGATAATCGGCATGGACTGGTTGAAAGAGGTGAAAGCAGAGATCGTATGTTACAAAAATGCAATTCGCATTGTACAAGAAAAAGGAAATCCCTTAATGGTGTACGGAGAAAAGAGCAATGCGAAGCTAAATCTTATTAGTAATTTAAAGGCGCAAAAACTAATAAGAAAAGGTTGCTATGCTGTTCTAGCACATGTCGAGAAAGTACAAACCGAAGAAAAGAACATCAATGATGTTCCCGTTGCAAAAGAATTTCCCGATGTATTTCAGAAAGAATTACCGGGACTGCCTCCACACCGATCTGTTGAATTTCAAATAGATCTCATACCAGGAGCTGCACCAATAACTCGTGCTCCATACAGACTTGCACCCAGCGAAATGAAGGAACTCCAAAGCCAATTACAAGAACTTTTAGAGCGTGGTTTTATACGACCAAGTACATCACCATGGGTAGCTCCTGTTTTGTTTGTCAAAAAGAAGGATGGTACATTCAGGTTGTGTATCGACTACCGAGAGTTGAACAAACTTACCTTCAAGAATTGTTACCCACTACCGAGAATCGACGACTTATTTGATCAACTACAAGGCTCGTCAGTTTATTCAAAGATCGATTTACGTTCCAGATATCATCAAATGCGGGTAAAAGAGGATGATATTCCGAAGACTGCTTTCAGGACGCGAGGTCATTACGAGTTTATGGTTATGCCGTTTGGTTTGACTAACGCACCAGCTGTGTTCATGGACCTCATGAACAAAGTGTGTAGACCATATCTCGACAAGTTTGTCATTGTCTTCATCGATGACATACTTATTTACTCAAAGAATGATCAAGAGCATGAAGAACATTTGAGGAAAGTACTGGAATTGTTGAGAAAAGAAAAACTGTACGCTAAGTTTTCAAAGTGTGCATTTTGGTTGAAATAAGTTCAATTCCTCGGACATGTTGTGAGAAAAGAAGGTATTCAGGTTGATTCGGCAAAGATTGAAACCGTTGTAAACTGGGAAACCCCGAAAACTCCGAAGCATATACGTCAATTTTTAGGATTAGCTGGTTACTACAGAAGATTCATCCTAGATTTTTCCAAAATAGCAAAACCCTTGACTGCATTAACGCATAAAGGAAAGAAATTTGAATGGAAGGATGAACAGGAGGAAGCATTCCAATTGTTGAAGAAAAAGCTAACTACGGCACCTATATTGTCATTGCCTGAAGGGAATGATGATTTTGTGATATATTGTGACGCCTCAAAGCAAGGTATCGGTTGTGTATTAATGCAATGAACGAAAGTAATTGCTTATGCATCTATACAATTGAAGCTTCACGAGCAAAATTATACGACTCACGATTTGGAATTGGGCGCTGTTATTTTTGCATTAAAGAATTGGAGGCATTACTTATATGGGGTCAAAAGTATTATATATACCGACCACAAAAGTCTTCAACACATATTTAATCAGAAACAACTGAATATGAGGCAGCGTAGGTGGATTGAATTGTTGAATGATTACGACTTTGAGATTCGTTACCACCCGGGGAAGGCAAATGTGGTAGCCCACTCCTTGAGCAGAAAGGACAGAGAACCCATTCGAGTAAAAGCTATGAATATAATTATTCGTACTTACCTTACTACTCAAATAAAGGAGGCGCAGCAGGGAGTTGTAAAAGAAGGAAAGTTGAAGAATGAAATACCCAAAGGATCGGAGAAACATCTTAATATTCGGGAAGACGGAACCCGGTATAGGGCTGAAAGAATTTGGGTATCAAAGTTTGGAGATATGAGAGAAAACGTACTTAAGGAAGCATATAAAACCAGATATTCATTACATCCCGGAGCAGGGAAGATGTACAAAGATCTCAAGAAGCACTTTTGGTGGCCGGGTATGAAAGCCGATATTGCTAAATATGTAGGAGAATGTTTGACGTGTTCAAAGGTCAAAGCTGAACATCAGAAACCATCAAGTCTACTTCAACAACCTGAAATCCCAGAATGGAAATGGGAAAACATTACCATGGATTTCATTACTAAATTGCCAAGGAGTGCAAGTGGTTATGATACTATTTGGGTAATAGTCGATCGTCTCACCAAGTCAGCACACTTCCTGCCAATGAGAGAAGATGACAAAATGGAGAAGTTAGCACATCTATACTTGAAGGAAGTTGTCTCTAGACATGGAATACCAGTCTCTATAATCTCTGATAGGGATGGCAGATTTGTTTCAAGGTTTTGGCAGACACTGCAACAAGCATTGGGGACTCGTCTAGACATGAGTACTGCTTATCATCCACAAACTAATGGGCAGAGTGAAAGGACGATACAGACCCTTAAAGACATGCTACGAGCATGTGTTATCGATTTCGAAAACAGTTGGGGATCGACACCTACCATTAGCAGAATTTTCCTACAACAACAGTTACCATTCTAGTATTGAGATAGCGCCGTTTGAAGCACTTTATGGTAGAAAGTACAGGTCTCTGATTTGTTGGAGTGAAGTAGGGGATAGACAGATTATGGGTCCGGAGATAATTCAAGGAACTACCGAGAAGATCATCCAAATTCAACAACGATTGAAAACTGCCCAAAGTAGACAAAAGAGCTATGCGGACATTAAAAGAAAAGATATAGAATTTGAGATTGGAGAGATGGTCATGCTTAAGGTTTCACCTTGGAAAGGCGTTGTTCGATTTGGTAAATGGGGAAAACTAAATCCAAGGTACATTGGACCATTCAATATTATAGAAAGTGTCGGACCAGTAGCTTACCGACTTGACTTACCACAATAACTCGCCAGGGTACATAATACTTTTCAATGCTTGAATTTGAAGAAATGTTTTGCTAAAGAAGATCTCACCATTCCATTAGACGAGATTACAATTAACGAAAAACTACAATTCATTGAAGAACCCGTCGAAATAATGGATCGTGAGGTTAAAAGACTTAAGCAAAACAAGATACCAATTGTTAAGGTTCGATGAAATGCTCGTAGAGGACCCTAATTCACCTGGGAGCATGAAGATTAGATGAAGCTGAAATACCCTCACCTATTTCCAGAAGATGCGTCAACACCTTCAACAGCTTAAAATTTCGGGACGAAATTTATTTAACGGGTAGGTACTGTAGTGACCCAAACTTTTCCATGATTATATATTAATTGAAAACTATATTTGCATGATTAAATGTTTCCAACGTGTTAAGAAATCAAACTTGTTAAGACTTGATTATTTGAAATGAGTTTCATGTAGACAATTGACCACCCAAGTTGACTGGTGATTCACGAACGTTAAAACTTGTAAAAACTATATGATGACATATATATGATTATATATATAGTTAACATGATATTATGATAAGTAAGTATCTCATTAGGTATTTTAACAATGAGTTATATGTAGTGACCCGTAAAATTTCGACTAATTTTAAACCAAAGTCTCGATACGATTTGATATTTTGACATGATAAGCTAAGTTTGTTATCCTGAGTCTCAAAATTTTTGAAATGTTTTTATACATTCATTTTTCTTTCGACCATTCTCGACGATTCACGAACAATTATTTGTAAATAGTTATGTGAGTATATATATATATATATATATATATATATATATATATATATATATATATATATATATATATATATATATATATAAATATAAGTAATAATTCGAAATATAATTTGAAGTATTATATGTTGTTGTTGTTAAAATTTAATAAAAATAAAATAGGATATTATAATAATTATTATTTAAAATATATCAATATATATAAATAATGTATAGTAAAAATAAACATTAAATATTGTAATACTCGTTTGATGCTCCGATTGATATTAAGCAAGTCTGAATCCGAACTTATATGATTTATTTTAAAATAAACGGTGATCCGAAAATGAGTCTTATAAACTTTAGGCCTATTAATAATATATTTAGAAGTAGTTTGTCAAATTTTAAAACTTTTTATATTTTACTTGAGGTTGGGAGTGAATAATTAATATAATTTTTATTTAATAGTTAATGACCAAATTTTATACCATAATGACTAAAATAAATAACACTACTTAATTTAAAAATTTGGGATTTTTAGGATCACTTTTATATTTTAACTGTTTAGCAAAGGAGCACGATAGAGCACTCCATGAAAAAGTGTCGGCATATATAATTGGCTCATGATTTTGCACGTTTAATTATTGAAACCTTATATTATATTATTGCATATGTGAGCTGTAAACACCATTAAAAATTTGATGATGCATAAACTTTACTGTGTAATTCTTTATATGTATATACATCTTATTATTTAAGAGACTTACACTAACCAAAAACCACATCCATTTGCTTCGTTCCTACAAGCTTTCTCCACCATCTAAATTCTTCTTCTCTATTCTATATAATAATTACATATAATACTTGCATACATGATAGAGGGATATATATCCACAATAAACTTTAGCCCCTAACAACTGCTACATTTTTTCCGATTTAATGTGCAGTGGAATTCCAAACTAATTCATTTTCATCTATTCTTTAATGTTGCCATTGTTCACTGTGCTACTTTCTATTGTTATACAATCAACCAACATAATCCACCACCACTTACTTACAACCACCCACTCCATCACCACCTTCATCGTCCGTCATCTTCACCATCTCACCATTTTTTGTTGTAAAACTCGAGCACCTTCTATCTTCAAACAACCACAACCTTCTCTCCTGTAACTGGACACCATTGAGCATCACTCCATCGTAAACCACCTTGGTCTTCTTCTTAAACACCACCATAACCTTCTTCTACTTAATGTTACTATTCGTTTCTGTGTAGCTCATTATCTTTACCACACCCACAAGCAAACACCCACGTACATATATAACCACCACCGGCTACCACCGAGACAATCACAATATTACCATCATCTACGACCCATAAAACTGATACTACTCGATCAATGTTTCTGTTTTTGGCCGAAGAACGAACAAAACCCACCATTGTTGAACATCTCTTTAGCCACCAATCACCACCATTATAATTTCTGTTAACAATAGCGAAAGAACAATAACAACAACGATGCTGAATTACGAATAAAATGATGATGGTGAATCGAAGTGATGAAGATAAATCATGAGATAATCGATGAAGATGAAACGCGAATGGCTTGAGGATGATGATGACGGCAGAGTATTTTTTTTACCTCAATCTTACTGCCGTTCGAATTGAAACCAACCATCATCTAAACCCATCTAAACGTCGTCTACCACAACATGTTACTACCTTGTTGCTGCTAATTGTCTTTTGTTTCTTTCGGTTGTCAAACACCACCATTAAACTATCGATTGAGTTACCTACTTCTCCTGCTGCTACCGTAACAATTTAGGGATGATGATGTCCACTGTTTATGTGATGGATGAATATAATTGTGTAGGGTGCGTATGAAAGTAGCTCACATGGGTACACATGAACTTAACAAAAAGTGGCGCATGAACTTGAAAGTTGAAGATAACATGTGACTTTAAATCTTAAATTTAGCAAGCACACTTGCATAGACTAAATTTTTTTTGGACGTACTATACAAAAGTCATCGATATTTTTTTTTAATGTACCACTTGTTTTGGTGGGGGTGATACGGTAGTGGATATCACTTTTCAAGATATCACTCATCATAATATTAATTTACAAAGTATTATTACTATGCGCAAATAACGTAAAGTCGTGGTGCCTAAAACCTACGGTTGATATGAGGAATGAGGGTGAAGGTAGATGATACATGAAATGATCACAATGAAGTAGGTTACGAGATGTTGGTGTTGATGATTTTAAGATGATAATAATCATGTTGATGATGATTGGGTTTTAGAAGAAGAAAAGGAAAAAGATAAATAAAACGGGTTATATATAATTAAACTCTGATATAAATCAGAAAAGCTGAGACAAATGGATGATTATATGTGTTTTCGGGTTAGCGGGAGGTCGCGGGTTCAAACCCGAACTTGGACATTTTTAAGGGCTACTCCTTTGAGGTAGTTTACTTATTACACTTTATTATTATTATTATTATTATTATTATTATTATTATTATTATTATTATTATTATTATTATTATTATTATTATTATTATTATTATTATTGTTGTTGTTGTTATTATTATTATTATTAGTATTGATTACTATGATTATAATTAATTACTCTTATTATTAAGATAATTATTATTGTAGTAACATTAGAATATGATAATATGAAAAATTAATATTATCATTATTATTATTATTATCACTATCATAATGCAATTTATTATTATTATTATCATTAACATTAAAATTATTATCATATTTATAGTCATTGTTACAAAATATTAGTACTAAGTATTATTAAGTCTTAAGAAATAGAATCAAAACTAATGTTTTTATTGTAAAAATAATATAACTTTTATATTTATTATTAGTATCATTAATATGATTCTTAAAATTTTTATTATTAAACATATCACATAACCTTATTATTAAAGTTATTATCTTTATTAAAATTAACATTTTTTATTCACGTTTTTATTATTAAAATTACTACTAATACCATCATTATTATTATTATCCTTAATCGAGTATTATTATAAATATTAATTTTGCAAACGAAAGATAGTTATATAAAAATATATTAAATACAAAACCTAACTATATTAATATTATTATAAAATATATAAATTGACATATATATGATATTAATACAAAAATTATATCACTAATAATAATATATATATTTGTTCTATTACGATTATACATTTTAATATATACACAAATGATATAGGTTCGTGAATCCGATGTCAACCCTATACTTGTTCAATGTCGTCATATGTATTTTTACTACAAAATATATTAGGTGAGTTTCATTTGCTCCCTTTTTAAATGCTTTTGCTATATATATTTTTGGGACTGAGAATACATGCGCTGCTTTTATAAATGTTTTACGAAATAGACACAAGTACTTAAAATTACATTCTATGGTTGGATTATTAAACTGAATATCGCCCTTCAAGTCTGGTAACCTAAGAATTTAGGGAAATGGCCCCTGATTGACGCGAATCCTAAAGATAGATCTATGGACCTTGACAAGTCCCATTCGGGGTACGAATGCTTTAGTACTTCGAGATTATTATACAGACGAGAGGTTCTGTTTTGGGGATATTCTATGCATTAAGTTAACGTCGGTTACCAGGTGTTCAATCCATATGAATGATTTTTATCTCTATGCAGTTTGCGAAATGCCTGATACGAGAATGATGTTTATAAAAAAGAAATCTTGTGGTCTATTATACTATCTGAAATGATTATTTATGATAAATTAATGAACTCACCAACCTTTCGGTTGACATTTTAAAGCATGTTTATTCTCAGGTATTAAAGAAATCTTCTGCTGTGCATTTGCTAATATTAGAGATATTACTTGGAGTCATTCATGACATGTTTCAAAAGACGTTGCATTCTAGTCGTCGAGTTCATCAAGATTATTATTAAGTCAATTATAGTTGGATATATTATGAAATGGTATGCATGCCGTCATCTTTCGATGAAATGAAAGATTGTCTTTTAAAAACGAATGCAATGTTTGTAAAATGTATCATATAAAGGTCAAGTACCTCGCGATGTAATCAACTGTTGTGATTCATTTATAATTGATATGGACTTCGTTCGGATGGATTAGAACGGGTCATTAGAGTTGGTATCAGAGCGGTGGTCTTAGCGAACCAGGTCTTGTATTAGTGTGTCCAACTGATAGTTGTTTAGATGCATTAGTGAGTCTGGACTTCGACCGTGTATGCATGTCAAAAGTTTTGCTTATAATTTCATGTCAAAAATCATCTACTTATCATCCTTAGGAAATTACCTGCTTATAATTCCTAGTCTAGACACATCTTACTGCATCGATTGCATGAATAGTGTATAGACAAATCCATATCTTAGCTTATCTGTTACCGTAGACTTTATCTGACACGTTTCCTTAATTTCCTCCGTAATTCACGGGATCTTCTGTACTCTATATAGGTATTCTATGTAATTAGAATATCATCCGATATTCGAAAATCATTTCATATCAGAATTCTCTTACTGATCGTGAAAAAAAAAATGGATCCTACACCTGGCTTGGATTCCATTAGTTCCGGAAGCGATTTCGAGATGCGTATTGAAGTAGACTCCGAAGTCAATGAACCCGAAGTGTCTCCACCGTTTAGCTATTTTTCTTTCTGGAGGAAATGGGAGTGGGTCCGAGACTTACTCACTCGATGGAGAAATGAAGAAGGCGAACCCTACCGCGAACCAAACTTACCTCCTAACATCGGAGAAAACAATGTACTCATCGGTGAACCTATGCGCAACACTGTGTTCACCCTTCTTGCCAAAGTTTTCCAGCTCGAAAGTCGCATTACTACAATCTCAGAAAATATTCAACCTCTACTTCCGAATACCAATCGAAGGGGAATATTAAAAGAAGTTAGGGAACTTCGAATTGATAATCAAGATCTATCGAATCAGATGAGTGGATGGATAGAAATGATAGAGGGTAGGATAGAAACCCTGACAAGAATGGTTCGTGATTTACAAGCTATACTTACTACACCAATATCATCACCAACCTCAGCACCAACAACACTTGTAGCACCGACAGCAACAGTACCACCATCAGCAGCACCAGCAGCATAACCAGTACCAACAACAACAATATCATCACACCTCTCAACCTCGCAAGCTATACCTCAAACACAATCTTCGTTCTACCTATCGTTCTATCTACTTTATCTTTGTTCTACATATCAATCTACATCGATTATCTTCGTTCTACATGGCGACTATGTAATCTCTAAAGTCTTAAAGATTATATTCTAGTTCTACCGGTAAATCAAATGAGTCTAATATTATATTAACTCATTAAATCCATGATTACATCTGAAGAAAATATACATGTATATATGTTTTCATAAAGATTGTAATTAAAAATTCTTTTGTACAAACTGTTAACGGTGAAAATATTTTAACGGGTAGGTAATACCCGAGGAATATTCAGATATCACATTAATAAGTTACATTGTACATTTTTCGAAACTGATTCAACAGTCATTTACTATCCTACTTACAACCACCGATGTACGTATCCGTTCACCGCGGAATAACCATTTTCATTCAATTTTATATTTGGATTTTGACCTATCAGAATCCAACAAGTGACATAATGAAGAAAACATATGACAAAATAAAATTTGTTAGAAACAGACAAATTAACTATGAGAAATTTTGTTAAGAATCCATGCTAACTGTTCCTAGCTAACTGATTACATTTTATTTACCGCAATTTAATTATCGCAGTTTATATTCTCGTAATTTTATTTATCGTCATTTAATTTCTGTTATTTATTTTACTTACTTTAAATATCGGGACACGTATACAAGGTTTTGACATATCATATCGACGTATCTATATATATTATTTGGAATAACCATAGATGTAGTGACCCGAACTTTTCCATGTTTATATATATTAATTGAGATTGATATTTACATGATTAAATGTTTCCAACATGTTAAGCAATCAAACTTGTTAAGACTTGATTAATTGAAATATGTTTCATATAGACAATTGACCACCCAAGTTGACCGGCGATTCACGAACGTTAAAACTTGTAAAAACGACATGACGATATATATATGGATATACATATGGTTAACATGAGATTATGATAAGTAAGTATCTCCATAAGTATATTAACAATGAGTTATATACATATAAACAAGACTACTAACTTAAGGATTTCGAAACGAGACATATATGTAACGATTATCGTTGTAACGACATTTAAATGTATATATATCATATTAAGATATATTAATATATCATAATATCATGATAATATAATAATTTAACATCTCATTAGATATAATAAACAATGGGTTAACAACATTAATTGAGATCGTTAACTTAAAGGTTTCAAAACAACACTTACATGTAACGACTAACGATGACTTAACGACTCAGTTAAAATGTATATACATGTAGTGTATTTAGATGTATTAAAATACTTTTGGAAGACTTCAAGACATATATCAAAACACTCATACTTAACGAAAATGGTTACAGTTACTTTCCCATTCTTTTCTTTCATCAAGAATTCTAGTCGTATTTTTACCCGTATTATACACAGCTTCAAAACGTACTTACTATGAGTATATACCAATAGGAACTAGCATGGGATTCCACTCTTGATTATGTCATGTATGTCTAATCAATTTTAACTTCTATCATGAGCTAGTCAACTAACTAGAACTCCTTTTAACCCCACTCACCACTCACCAATTACCACTCATCATTCACTCCATTTCACTTCCAATTCTCTTTCTAATTCTCTCTCAACACACCCACACTATTATGAATGTATTTTTTCCAGTATTTAATCATCATATTCATCAAAAATCACTTCAAGAATCAAGCTATAATCATCATAGGAAGAACACTTCAAGAACACTTCAAAAATCCCTTCAAGTTTACTAATTTACTTCCAAGCTTTCTAATCCATTCCAAGTAATCATCTAAGATCAAGAAACCTTTGTTATATACAGTAGGTTATCTTTTTTATTCAAGGTAATATTCATATTCAAACTTTGATTCAATTTCTATAACTATAAACTATCTTAATTCGAGTAAAAATCTTACTTGAACTTGTTTTTGTGTCATGATCCTACTTCAAGAACTTTCAAGCCATCCAAGATCCTTTGAAGCTAGATCATTTCTTGTCACTTCTAGTAGGTTTACCTACTAAACTTGAGGTAGTAATGATGTTCATAACATCATTCGATTCATATATATAAAACTATCTTATTCGAAGGTTTAAACTCGTAATCACTAGAACATAGTTTAGTTAATTCTAAACTTGTTCGCAAACAAAAGTTAATCCTTCTAACTTGACTTTTAAAATTAACTAAACACATGTTCTATATCTATATGATATGCTAACTTAATGATTTAAAACCTGGAAACACGAAAAACACCGTAAAACCGGATTTACGCCGTCGTAGTAACACCGCGGGCTGTTTTGGGTTAGTTAATTAAAAACTATGATAAACTTTGATTTAAAAGTTGTTATTCTGAGAAAATGATTTTTATTATGAACATGAAACTATATCCAAAAATTATGGTTAAACTCAAAGTGGAAGTATGTTTTCTAAAATGGTCATCTAGACGTCGTTCTTTCGACTGAAATGACTACCTTTACAAAAACGACTTGTAACTTATTATTCCGACTATAAACCTATACTTTTTATGTTTAGATTCATAAAATAGAGTTCAATATGAAACCATAGAAATTTGATTCACTCAAAACGGATTTAAAATGAAGAAGTTATGGGTAAAACAAGATTGGATAATTTTTCTCATTTTAGCTACGTGAAAATTGGTAACAAATCTATTCCAACCATAACTTAATCAACTTGTATTGTATATTATGTAATCTTGAGATACCATAGACACGTATACAATGTTTCGACCTATCATGTTGACACATCTATATATATTTCGGAACAACCATAGACACTCTATATGTGAATGTTGGAGTTAGCTATACAGGGTTGAGGTTGATTCCAAAATATATATAGTTTGAGTTGTGATCAATACTGAGATACGTATACACTGGGTCGTGGATTGATTCAAGATAATATTTATCGATTTATTTCTGTACATCTAACTGTGGACAACTAGTTGTAGGTTACTAACGAGGACAGCTGACTTAATAAACTTAAAACATCAAAATATATTAAAAGTGTTGTAAATATATTTTGAACATACTTTAATATATATGTATATATTGTTATAGGTTCGTGAATCAACAGTGGCCAAGTCTTACTTCTCGACGAAGTAAAAATCTGTGAAAGTGAGTTATAGTCCCACTTTTAAAATCTAATATTTTTGGGATGAGAATACATGCAGGTTTTATAAATGATTTACAAAATAGACACAAGTAAGTGAAACTACATTCCATGGTTGAATTATCAAAATCGAATATGCCCCTTTTTATTAAGTCTGGAAATCTAAGAATTAGGGAACAGACACCCTAATTGACGCGAATCCTAAAGATAGATCTATCGGGCCCAACAAGCCCCATCCAAAGTACCGGATGCTTTAGTACTTCGAAATTTATATCATGTCCGATGGAGGATCCCGGAATGATGGGGATATTCTTATATATGCATCTTGTTAATGTCGGTTACCAGGTGTTCACCATATGAATGATTTTTATCTCTATGTATGGGATGTGTATTGAAATATGAAATCTTGTGGTCTATTGTTACGATTTGATATATATAGGTTAAACCTATAACTTACCAACATTTTTGTTGACGTTTAAAGCATGTTTATTCTCAGGTGAATATTAAGAGCTTCCGCTATTGCATACTAAAATAAGGACAAGATTTAGAGTCCATGTTTGTATGATATTGTGTAAAAACTGCATTCAAGAAACTGATTTCGATGTAACATATTTGTATTGTAAACCATTATGTAATGGTCGTGTGTAAACTTGATATTTTAGATTATCATTATTTGATAATCTACGTAAAGCTTTTTAAACCTTTATTTATGAAATAAAGGTTATGGTTTGTTTTAAAAAATGAATGCAGTCTTTGAAAAACGTCTCATATAGAGGTCAAAACCTCGCAACGAAATCAATTAATATGGAACGTTTTTAATCAATAAGAACGGGACATTTCAATAGACACTCTATATGCAGTAATGATCGAGTTCTCTATACAGGGTTAAGGTTGATTCTACAATAATATATATAGTTTGATTTGTGATCGAGTCTGAGACATGTACACGGGTCACGATACGTATTAATTAATTAGAATATTATATATTAAATTATATATGAATTACTGGACTGTTAACTGTGGACTATTGACTGTGGACTAATAATGTTGGACAATTAAAATGAATTAAAATATTGATTATAACATATGAAACTAAAAAAAAAAAAAAAAAAAAAAACTTCTTCAAGTTTGCCACTTGATTTCATCTTAAACCTCGTTTGTATCTCGACGATTACAATCTGCGTTCACACCTTTCATGATTCTTGAAAACACCTCAATCAAGAGGATGAACCAACCGCACTTCAGCTACGGAAGGAAAGATTTATGTATATAGTTATGCACTTGAAAAACCCTTGGAACCTAAGTAAACGTTTAACACGTATCTGTGCTAGCTCCTTTGCCGTTGTTATTGCCAAAAATAATTTTACAATCTCTCTCCAAAATAGCAAATTTTGTCACAGCTCCAGCAAATCAACTTCGACTTTCGTTCGAATGAACCTTATTATAACCTTGATATATATGCGTGCTCTTTTATTGTTACCGGGGAATATTTTATATTCCACTATATTACCAACAGACGTACCAGCAACCTCGTTGCTCCTTGGCTCAAATCTCTACGACAAATCAATATATTCATCTATTGAAGTCTTATCATGAACTCAATATATTTATCTATTGAAGTCTTATCATGAACTCATCGGTATCTTGTAACGATAGTTACCATACCAAGTACCGGAAAGCATCAATCGATAATCTCGAAATTCTCAGCGATTCTATAACAACAATTTATATATATATATATATATATATATATATATATATATATATATATATATATATATATATATATATATATATATATATATATATATATATATATAACTTCTATCTCCTGGATTTACGAATTTCAATTCTGAATTTCTGAAAAGCGCTTTAGCTTATGAATCAGTTTCCTGAGTTTTGAAAAAGCTGATGAAGCAGTGAAAACTAAAGACTGCTTTAACAGTCAAAAGTTGGATGATAAAGAATGGAGTGTTGGAAAAGCTCAAAGATTTTGATACTGAAAAATGAATTGAGCAAATCATGAAAGAGACTATGATCAAGGACTAAACTTGTACATAAAAGAATCCTGATAATTCTGTTTCTGATGAAATCTTTAACGAATACCTTGCTCCTTAATCGCTTTAAATCATCGTGAATGAATTTCTTCATCACAATTTGATTCAGAAATTCTAAGATATTATCGTATCTTTCATTAAAAATATCCTCGATATTTCTGAAGATATTTTTATAAATATTTTATCTGAAATCATGTGCCTCTCCACATTATTTGTATTACATCATAAAAGAAACTTTTTTAGTTTTTAAATCTCTGAAAACTTAGAGTTAAAATATGAATGATATTGAAGTAGTGTTGGGAACTGAAGCATGAATTAGTATAATATAATGACACTTGATCAACGTTATTATATTACAGTAAGTCATGCTGAGTTCTAATGGGACGTGATGAATCACAGATTCTAACGTCATCATGTGCCATGTTACATAACCTTTTCATTCTACTTAACTTCCGAACATAAAAAAAAATGTATTTTTGATGGTTCTATCTTCCGTGATGTTGATAAATTTGAAAATCAAATCGTGCTACCACGTTCCTTCCTGCTTAGAACATTATAATCATTCGAAACTCTATATCTACAAATTCTGGACCATTATTCGCTTGACTTGAAGTCGAGAAGAGAAAAACAAGAGCATGGAGCTCCGAAACGAGAAATATAAAGCCAATCACAAACACATAAATTACAAACCGTGTATATCAATACGTATAGCAAGATAAAGATACGGGAGAATTAGAAATACTATAACCCCAAGGTAATAGTAAAAGTGAATAGAATCCTCCTGTGGTAGATGGAAAATAAGAATGACAGATACGATAGTCAGGATAAGTACAAGGATCAGAACTGGATTAAGCATTCTCAAACTCTTTGGAAATGTGGTAAAAATTAATGGAACGGAAAAGGTAAATTTATAGTGAAAATATCAGACAAAGTAATCAAGCCAGATCATCGTATTTAATTATAGAGATCTTAACTTCCTTATTCACCAAAGAATCAAATCTTATAGATTTCGAAGACCTTCTTTAAATCCCTTGAATTCCGAAATTCAACCCTGGCTACGTTAAAAGCTAAGACGCATCTTATTTTTCTAAATTCAACTATGACTAGGTAAAAGTTATGATGAAACTTGTCTTTCTCATTTCACTATTTAGTGATAGCTTCATTCGTATTCTTCGAGTCATCGAATTGTCTTATTCATTTTACTTAATGATGATAAAACTCTATTTATCAACTCATATTCATCATGAAAACATTCTTATTGTTAGCCATGATGAACTCTATTAAATTTCGGGACGAAATTTCTTTAACGGGTAGGTAGTGTAGTAACCCGTAAAATTTCGACTAATTTTAAACCAAAGTCTCGATACGATTTGATATTTTGACACGATAAGCTAAGTCTGTTATCCTGAGTCTCAAAATTTTTGAAATGTTTTTATACATTCATTTTTCTTTTGACCATTACCAACGATTCATGAATAATTATTTGTAAATAGTTATGTGAGTATATATATATATATATATATATATATATATATATATATATATATAAGTAATAATTCAAAATATAATTTGAAGTATTATATGTTGTTGTTATTAAAATTTAATAAAAATAAAAATAGGATATTATAATAATTATTATTTAAAATATATCAATATATATAAATAATGTATAGTAAAAATAAACATTAAATATTGTAATACTCGTTTGATGCTCCGATTGATATTAAGCAAGTCTGATTCTGAACTTATATTATTTATTTTAAAATAAACGGTGATCCGAAAATGAGTCTTATAAACTTTAGGTCTATTAATAATATATTTAGAAGTTGTTTGTCAAATTTTAAAACTTTTTATATTTTACTTGGGGTTGGGAGTGAATAATTAATATAATTTTTATTTAATAGTTAATGACCAAATTTTATACCATAATGATTAAAATAAATAACACTACTTAATTTAAAAATTTGGAATTTTTAGGAACACTTTTATATTTTAACTGTTTAGCAAAGGAGCACGGTAGAGCACTCCATGAAAAAGTGTCGGCATATATAATTGGCTCATGATTTTGCACGTTTAATTATTGAAACCTTATATTATATTATTGCATATGTGAGCTGTAAACACCATTAAAAATTTGATGATGCATAAACTTTACTGTGTAATTCTTTATACGTATATACATCTTATTATTTAAGAGACTTACACTAACCAAAAACCACATCCATTTGCTTCGTTCCTACAAGATTTCTCCACCATCTAAATTCTTCTTCTCTATTCTATATAATAATTACATATAATACTTGCATACATGATAGAGGGATATATATCAATAATAAACTTTAGCCCCTAACAACTGCTACATTTTTTTGGGTTTAATGTGCAGTGGAATTCCAAACTAATTCATTTTGATCAATTCTTTAATGTTGCCATTATTCACTGTGCTACTTTATGTTGTTATACAATCAACCAACATAATCCACCACCACTTAATCACAACCACCCACTCCATCACCACCTTCATCGTCCGTCATCTTCACCACCTCACCTTTTTTCGTTGTAAAACTCGAGCAAATTCTATGTTCAAACAACCACAACCTTCTCTCCTGTAACCGGACACCATTGAGCATCACTCCATCGTAAACCACCTTGGTCTTCTTCTTAAACACCACCATAACCTTCTTCTACTTAATGTTACTATTCGTTTCTGTGTAGCTCATTATCTTTACCACACCCACAAGCAAACACCCACGTACATATATAACCACCACCGGCTACCACCGAGACAATCACCATATTACCATCATCTACGACCCATAAAACTGATACTACTCGATCAATGTTTCTGTTTTTGGCCGAAGAACGAAAAAAACCCACCAATGTTGAACATCTCTTTAGCCACCAATCACCGCCATTATAATTTCGGTTAACAATAGCGAAATAACAATAACAACAACGATGATGAATTACGAATAAAATGATGATGGTGAATCGAAGTGATGAAGATAAATCATGAGATAATCGATGAAGATGAAACGCAAATGGCTTGAGGATGATGATGACGACAGAGTATTTTTTTTTACCTCAATCTTACTGCCGTTCGAATTGAAACCAACCATCATCTAAACCCATCTAAACCTCGACTACCACAACATGTTACTACCTTGTTGCTGCTAATTGTCTTTTGTTTCTTTCGGTTATCAAACACCACCATTAAACTATCGATCGAGTTACCTACTGCTCCTGCTGCTACCGTAACAATTTAGGGATGATGATTGTAGTGACCCGAACTTTTCCATGTTTATATATATTAATTGAGATTGATATTTACATGACTAAATGTTTCCAACATGTTAAGCAATCAAGCTTGTTAAGACTTGATTAAATGAAATAAGTTTCATATAGACAATTGATCACCCAAGTTGACCGGCGATTCACGAACGTTACAAAATTGTAAGAACTACATGTTGTGGTATATATAGACATATATATATGGTTGACATGAGATTATGATGAGTAAGTATCTCACTAAGTATATTAACAATGTGTGATATACATAAGAAATGAGATTACTAAGTTAAGAAAGTCGAAATGATATATATAACGATTATCGTTATGATAACGTCTACTAAATATATATGTATCATATTAAGATATTGATACAATATATTTAACATGATATAATGATATTTAAATATATCATTAAGTGTGTTAACAATGAACTACATATGTAAAAACAAGACTACTAACTCAAGAATTACGAAACGAGACTTATATGTAACGATTATGGTTGTAACGATATTTTAATGTATATATCATATTAAGAGATATTCATACATCATAATATCATGATAATATAATAATTTAACATCTCATTTGATATAATAAATATTGGGTTAACAACATTAATTGAGATCGTTAACTTAAAGGTTTCAAAACAACACTTACATGTAACGACTAACGAAGACTTAATGACTCCATTAGAATGTATATACATGTTGTGTTTTGATATGTATTCTTACACTTTTGAAAGACTTCAAGACACATATCAAAGTACTTCTACTTAACAAAAATGCTTACAATTACATCCTCGTTCAGTTTCATCAACAATTCTACTCGTATGCACCCGTATGCAGTAGACACACATGTGTTGGGTCGTTATATAGTTTCGGATGTGTGTTAACTTTATAATGATTACCTATAATGGTAAATTTTGAACTATATAATACTTTGACAATCGTTACCTTTATAGAATAGCAATCAATAATTCAAGCCGCGTAGAGCGCACCCCTCAGTTTTGTTAATAACAACCGTTAAATCCAATTGTTTAAATTGCATTTACTAACAACTCTAAAAATCGTCGTTAGTAAAATTCTTTATCTTCTAGAATAATTTTGATATTATCTTTCTATTGAATTAACTTCGGAAGTATTGTAGACTAAGATGTAGATGTTTTTGTACATATAACATTTTTGTTATATAAAGAAAATACATTTAAAATCAAATTTCAAAATGACAAAATTACGTTGTGGTCCTTGATATTTGTTCAAAATTGCATGATAGTCACTTATGTTTATTTTTAATGTGGTTGGTCAATCACGTTTGCACTAATTACAAGGTTGGTCCTTGACCTAACTGTGACGATCCGGAAATTTCCGAACAAATTTAAACTCAATCTTTATATGATGTAATGTTTCTGGCATTATAAGCAAAGTCTGTAATGTTAAAATCTCAAAAACTTTGAACTGTGTTCATATATTCATTTTCCCTTCGACTATTCCCAACGATTCATGAACAATTATATTTAACTTGATGTGCATATATAATTATATATAAATATTAATTAAAGACGTTAACAAAGTATTAGATGTATAATACTTTACATAAACGTGTTTGTTTCGATATATGTTTAATATATTTATCGACGGAATTAAAAGATAATATCAAATGATTGAATTATCAGATACATTGTAATATGATTACGGGTCTGAGGTCCACTATGATTTAAGAAATCTTTTCTTTTTAACGGTATTCGAAATAAATGGTAAAGTGATTTACAAGTAAGAACAAATGTGTCAATTAACGAAAGTTAGACAAAAGTTAGTGGAGATTTCTGTTTGAGTTTCAATTCAGGCTTTATAATATTTTCCTCGTGATTTGATAGGATAACTATTTTAGTTTTCATTTTACTTAATGTAAAAGTAAGAAAGTGGAGTGTAAATAACTTAGAAGTTAGATATCGACAAGTTAAGTAAAGCATTAAGATGATTACATACCATTGGATCTTACCACACGCTTCATCAACAAACGGTAATTTGAAACCTATTATGAGTATATATAATTTTACTTTTCTAAAACGTTTTATGATATAACAATTTCCATTATTTTAACCTTTTGACAAAATGATTCTTAAATATATTTAGTTGTAGGAAAACAAAAGTATCATATTTATTTGATTTAGTTTCAAACGTACTAACAACGTTTTCAGTTAAAAAGAACTTTTTATTTAAAACGTTTTATAAAGTAACTTGTTTATGTATATAAAAATTTGAAGAACTTAATTAAATCTTGGTGTTATAAATTTACAAATATATTTTATTGTTTCAAAAAGATAAAGATATTACTAAATAATTTCGAAACGATTTTAAACGATATAAAGAACTTTGAAATATAGTTAGTTTGGAAAAATTATATATTATATTATTAAATATTTCAAAAAAATATATATTTCAAAACGAAAGTATATATATATATACATATATATATATATACACATATATATATATATATATATATATATATATATATATATATATATATATATATATATATATATATATATATATATATATATATATATATATATATATATATATATGGGCACGATCCATGGATAAGCTTTAAAGGAGTACAAACGGGATAAGCAAAATAAAATTATTTTTTGAATTTTTTTTACATTCATAAATCTGCATTAAAATGCACCTCTAATCAATTTTTTCATAAAAAAAAGTTCAAAATCTTTCAAAAATCGATGATGAATGGTAAAATTAACCATTCATCAGGTTAATTTATCATTCATCTTGTTTACGACGAATGATAAAATTAATCAATGCTAAAAAAACCAGATGAATGGTTAAATTAACCATTCATCTGTTTTTTTATCATTCATCATAAACAGATGAATGGTTAAATTAACCATTCATCTGCTTTTTTTAGCATTGATTAATTTTATCATTCATCGCGAACAAATTGAATGATAAATTAACCAGATGAATGGTTAATTTTACCATTCATCATCAATTTTTACCATTCATCAATGATGTTTACCATTCATCATCGATTTTCGAACGATTTTGTTAGAAAACTTTTTAAAATTTTTTCGTTTTCTTCTATTTGCATATTAAAGGACGTTTTTTTTTTTTTTTTAAATTTGAAATTTTACTTATCCAGTTTGTACCCCATTTAGTGCTTATCTATGGATTGGTCCACTATATATATATATATATATATATATATATATATATATATATATATATATATATATATATATACATACATATTGAACCTTGAATTAGATATTGTCGTTTGATATTGTTGTTAGATAGGTTATGTTGAACCTTGAATTAGATACATATGCCACTGAAATAGGATATATGATATGCATGTCGTTGGAAAGCTAGCAAAAAATTAAGAACTTTTCATTTAGAACTCAAATGGTTTCGATGAACGGATTAGAAGTTATAGTCAACTGAATTATTATTAATTTTAGTATTATTATTATTATTAAAAATGATTATTATTACATCGTCGTTATAATTATTTGATTTTTATTATTATTATTATTATCATTATTGTTATCAATATAGGTATTATCATTAAAATTGTTATTGTTATTGTTATTACTATAGTTATTATTAAAAGTTAACATTTTTATAAAAACTATTATTTTTATCATTATTACTATTAAAATTATCATTAATATTAAAATTATCATGTTTGTTAAAATTATCAATTCTAATAAAAATATCATTTTTATTTTCTTTATCATATTAGGATTATTATTAAAAATTATCATTTTTGATATGATTATTTTTATAAAATATTATTACGATTCTTATTATAATAATTATACAGTAATTATTATTAAGATAAAATATATTATTGGTAAATTATTATCATTTTAGTATTATTATTATTAAAAATTATCATTTCAAATAGAATTATTATTTACATATAAAATAATATTATTTATTATTATTAAAAATTATCAAGTTTATCTGAAAATATCGTATAGATCTTAAAACCTATATTTTCGTTAAAAGTATCATTAACAACAATACTATTATCATTGTTATTATCACTAACATGAATATAGAATTTTTATCAGAAATATTATTAAAACATTTGTATTACTACAAAGGATTATTATTTATTATCAAGATTATTATTATCATTATTAATAGAATAATAACTATTATTATTAAAAAATAATACAATTTTTATTTTATCAAATAAATATGTGATACAAAGATATTTTTACCACGCGTAATATAATTACATTAATAATACCTACCACTATAGTTTTACGATATTAAGTGAAATTTTATAAATATTACTAATTAAGACATATAAAAGTATATTTTATCATATATAAACTTTAATATAAATTTTTATTAATAAATGACTTTTATTATTTACTAAAATAAAATCTTATAAATACATTTAAATATATAAAACGATTATATTTAAGTTATATTATAATCATGTATAAATTTTGGAAATCATTTTGGGTCAAATTAACTTTTGTTGACTTTTGCATGATAATCTCGAGCATTAGGATTGTGATACACTATGACTTGACCTATATATATATACTTAATATAGGTTCGTGAATCTGAGGCCAACCTTGCACTTGTTCAATGACGTCATATGTATTTTTACTATGAAATACAGTATGGTGAGTTTCATTTACTCCCTTTTTAAATGCTTTTGCAATAAATATTTTTGGGACTGAGAATACATGCACTTTTATAAATGTTTGACGAAATAGACACAAGTAATCGAAACTACATTCTATGGTTGGATCGTTATACCGGATATCGCCCTTGTTGAACTTGGTAGCCTAAGAATTGGTGTTTATTATAATTGCCACCAATTGACGCGAATCCTAAAGATAGATCTATGGGCTTTGACACGCCCCAGTTAGAGAATTTGAACTGCTTTAGTACTTCGATGTTTATATATGGGGATATTCTAGATGCATTTTGTTAATGTCGATTATCAGGTGTTCAATCCATACGAATGAATTTTAAACAATTGCGAGTGTATGATTATTGAATAAATGAAATCTTGTGGTCTATTAAAATTATGGAAATGATTGATTACGATAAACTAATGAACTCACCAACATTTTGGTTGACACTTAAAAACATGTTTATTCTCAGGTTTGAATGAAATCTTCTGCTGTGCATTTGCTCAATTTAAAGATATTACTTGGAGTCATTCATGGCATATTTCAAAAGACATTGCATTCAAGTCATTGAGTACAGTAAAGATTATGATTTAGTAAATGACATATTAGATCATTTATAGTTGGATTCTTTTGATGTAATGAAAGTTTGTCTTTTAAAACGAATGCAATGTTTGTAAAATGTATCATATAGAGGTCAAATACCTCGCAATGTAATCATATGTTATTGCATTCGTTCTTATGGATTAGGACGGGTATTTACATGTGGTATCAGAGCGGTGGTCTTAGCGAACCAGGTCTGCATTAGTGTGTCTAACTGATAGTTGTTAGGATGCATTAGTGAGTCTGGACTTCAACCTTAGTTGCATGTCAAAAGTTTTTGCTTATCATTCTTATCGGAAATTACTTGCGTATCATTCTTAAGTCTAGACACATCTTACTGCATTGATTGCATGAATAGTGTATAGACAAAATTCATATCTTAACGTATCTGCTAATTCATATCTTAGCGTATCTGTTACTGTAAACCTTGCCTGACATATTTCATAAATTCCTCCGTAATCTATGAAATCTTTTATTCTATATATATAGATATTCCATGTAAGTAGAATACCATCCGAAAGTCAGAAATCATTTAATATTGAAAAATATTTTATTCAAATGAAATGGAACTCTCCACTAGTTCAAGTCCTCGAATTCCGATATGGAGTTTCACTCAAGCTCCGAAAGCAGTGTGACCGGAATGGACCAACCAATCAGTCATCATCTATTCTGGATGAATTGGGGATGGGTTTGTAGCCTCCTTAATCATTGGAGACAAGAAGAAGACGATCCTTGCCATCTACCACATTGCCCTCTTGGAGAAGAACCTGAAGCACTTACCGGCGAACCTGTCCGAGACACCATTTTCTCTCTCATTTCTAGAGTATCGCGGCACAATTATATACTATCTCACATTCTAGATCTTATTCACCCACTTGTCTGAACCACCAATCATCCCGGTGTAATAGAAGAAGTCAACGAGCTTCACGCTCGGGTAGTGGCTTTAGAGAGTATGGTGCAAAGGTTACAAGCACCAACAGCAGCACCGGCAACAACAGTACCATCACCACCACCAACAGAAACATCCACACCCCACACTTTAACATCACAATCGGTACCTCGAGCATCAACGTCACACACACCATAGATATCAAGGAGTACCAACAACACCAAACGATGAAGTATTGATTCATAAATTCATCGGAGAAATATTTTACGGTGATTATGTAATCTCTAAAGTTTTAGAGATTATTTATTCAAATCATAGTCGTAAACCAAGATGAATGGATGGATAGAAATGATACAGGGAAGAATAGAAACCCTGACAAGGATGGTGCACGAATTACAAACTAGACTTGTTTACCACCAGCATTAGCAGTACCATTGACATCACCAACAGTATTACCGGCATCAGCAACACCTACTACACCATAAATTCCGTAAACTCTATAACCACCTCAGATATCGACACCACAATCATCAACGAATATATTGTATCAACGAGATACGAAGTATTAACTCATTTCCTCTGAAGAATTTATATGTATATTTTATATATATGAATTTTTAAACCACAATGTATCTTTTCGTACTAAGCTATTATGTATGAATTGAATAAGGGTAGATACTACTCGGTTAATTCATATTACTAATATACTATGATGTACATCCTTCGTCAGCAATTTAACCATCGTTAACTACAGTCTCTGTTTCAATTCAATGAATTCCATTTCATAATAAATCAAGTGTATTATTCAAATATATGTTTGATTTTACACCTTCATTATCGATGCACTCGAAACTTTTCAGATAACACCATTCGTACCTTGCAAAGTTCACAAAAAAATTCCACGAACACTGACACCATTCACCGAAGAAATATCAATAAAAATGAATAATGAAATATTGATTCATGATTTCATTTACGTTGAAGAAATAATCCACGAAGATTACGTAATTTCTAAAGTTTTAGGAATTATTCAATTCTAGTTCTAGCCGAAAATCAAATGAGCTTAATTTAATATTAACTCATTAAATCTGTATTACATCTGAAGAAAATATACATACATATATATTTTCACAAAGACTGTAATAAAATTCTTTTGTACAAAATATTACATGTGAATTTTTTTTTTTTAACAGGTAGGTAATACCCGAGAGATATAAATTCACAATTAATATGTTACATTCTTCGAAGCTGATTCAATAATCATCAACTATACTCATACTTTCACAACGATATACATTCTTTCATAGAAACCAAAACAACCGTTCTCATTCAAATCCAATTACACAATCTGATTTTGAAATCTTAGAATTCAATTCGAGATATAACCAAAATCATCACTCTTAGATTCCTATATCATTTAAAGCTATACTTTGACTTCAAAACTATGCTAGAACATCATATGTGTATTAACAATTACAATTTGTGTTCAAACCCTTCGAATTTCCTGAAGACACTTCAAATAATGAGCAATCGAGATGATGATCCAACCACATATTAACCACAATCTTGCACCTGAAAAGCTCTCGAAACCAGGGTCATAGTTTAACTTGTATCCATGTCAGACCATTTGGCATTTATTAGCAAAAATAACTTTGCGATTTCTTTTCAAATTAGCCAGTTTTGTCACAGCTCCAACAAGTCAACTTGAACTTTTCAGTTGAAACAGTCTTATTATAACCTCGATATAGACGTTACCCTTTCATCATCGTTATCAGAGAACCTTTTATATCTCACCACATTAGCAATAAACTTACCAGCAACTTCACTGATCTTTGATTTTCGAAAAATCATTATATTTATCGAAACCCCAACATTTACTCATCTGCAACAAGAATTATCATGCCAATTACTGGGAATCAACAATCAGTATTTTGAAATCTTGCAGCATGTCTACTCCAACAATATATGTAAACATATAACATCTATCTCCTAGACTTACATACTTTGAATGTGAAGTTTCTGAAAAAACACCCTAAACTACAAACTAGTTCTCGAAATTTTGAAAAATGTTGATGAAGCAGCAAACAAACTATAAATGACCTTAACAGTCAAAAGTTTGATGATAAAGAATAGTGTGTTGGCAAAGCTCAGAAAAAGAGAAGGTTTGGAACTGGAAAACGGATTGAGCAAACTATGAAGGAGGCTGTGGACAAATCACAAAGAATAAACCTGCTTTCAAAGAATCTAAATGATTCAATGACTGCTGAAGTTATTATCGAATACCTTGCTCCTGACTCTAAACCTCTACGGACAAATCTTCATCATCATCCATCAATGTTAGAAATTCTAAGATATCATCGTATCTTTCATTATAAATATCCTCAATATTTCTGAAGACATATTCATAACTATTCTCATATGAGATTATTTATCTCTTCACGCTATCTGTATTACATCATAAAAGAAACTATTTTAGTTTCTAAATTCTGAAACCTTCGAGTTTAAAATATGAATGTTTTTGAAGTAGTGTTGAGAACTAAAGCATGAGTTAGTATAATATAATGACACTTGATCAACGTGATTATACTACAATAAGTCATGCTGAGTTTTTAATGGGACATGATGATTCACAGACCATACTGTCATCATGTGCCATGTTACACGACTCTTGTATTCTATTTAACCTCTAAAAATATCAAGAAAATACGTCTTGATGATTCGGTCTTTTCAGGATATTCTGGTAAATTGACAAATCAAGATCGTGCCATTACAATTTCCTTCTTAGAACATTAACTATGCTCATTCCAAAACTCATATCTATGAATTCTGGACCATTACATGCGGTACTTAATCGCAAGAAGAGGAAACGAAAGAATGAAGCTCCGAAATAGAAATTGAAGTATAAATTGCAGCAAATACGAGAGAGCATTCAATGTGGACGATAATGATTATAGAAGGCAGAAGCAGGAACTTTGAAATATAAGGAAAAATATAAAGTCCAACAACAACCCAGAAATTACAAACCATAAATATCGATGCATATGGCAATATAAAGACATGGGAAAACTAAAAACACTATAAAACTGAGTGTATAGTAGAAGTAAATAGATTCTTCCAGTAGTAGATGAAAAAGAAGAATGACATATATGAAAGTGAGGAATATATCAAGAAGCAGAACTGGATGAAGCATATTGATTAATGCTTTAAAATATGAATTGAAGAGAAATAATAGAAGGTGTGAGTTGTAAGTAAACGAAGTAGGTGAATTTATAGTGAAATATTCGACAGAGAAAACGAGACAGATTATCGCATTTAACCGAAGAGGATCCTAATTTCCTTAATTATCGAAGAACCAAATCTTATTACGAAGATTTTCTCTAAATTCCTTGAAATCCGGAAATCAATCGTGACTACGTCACCGGTTAAGTCAAACCTGCATTTTCTCAATTTATTCTTTTATGATAGCTTCACTCGTACTCTTCACAAAATCAAATTGTTTTGTCTATATTACTCGATGATGCTAAAACTCTAAATCCCAGCTGGTATGCATCATGAAAACATACTTATTGACAGCCATGACCATCCCAATCAAATTTCGGGATGAAATTTCTTTAACGGGTAGGTACTGTAACAACCCAAAAATTTCTGACCAAATTTAAACTTAATCTTTATATGTTTCTGACACGATAAGCAAAGTTTGTTAAGTTAAATCTCAAGAAATTTTAAACTGTGTTCATACATTCATTTAACCTCGACCAGATTCTGACGATTCACGAACCATTATATAAATGGATATCATTATATATATATATATATATATATATATATATATATATATATATATATATATATATATATATATATATATATATATATATATATATATATATATATAAATTGAGAATATTAATAAAGTATTAAACGTATAATACTTTACATGAACATATTTGTTCAATATATTTATCAACGGAATTACAATATGATATCAAATGATTGGGTTATCAAGATTCATTATGATTACGAATCTCTGTTGTGAAGTCCACTGTGATTTAAAAAATCTATTCCTTTTATCGATATTCGGAATAATTGGTAAAGTGATCTACAAGTGAGAACAAGTTGTTAATTATCGAGAGTTAGACAAAAGTTAGTGGAGATTCTTAATTAACTTTTAACGTGTGCTTTACACTATTTTTTTCTTCGTGTCTTTTGATAGGATAATATTTTAGCTTTCATAATATTTGATCGTGTAGAAGAAATAATTGGGATAAGGTTCATCGACTAGATAAATCCATTTGACATGTTACATTAGGATAATTTCATACGTTTGATTATCCTTTAGACTTGACCCTACGATTCATGATTAAACTGTAGGTTAAAAACTTGAAACCTGTTATGATTCATATATGATTTTACTTTCTTAAACGAAAACGTTTTTCGATATAATAGACTTTTATTATTAAGAACGTATTATGACATAACAACTTCTAACCTTTGTAATGAAATGATTTTGATTATAAAATAATTTGGTTATTAAAATATTTTTATGAACGTTTGTATATAAATGAATTATATCAATTTTAAACTTTTAAATACAAATGTTACGAAATAATATTTCTTAATATTTAAACGATTTCAAAATATATAAGTTTTGAATATCATTAGTTTTGAAAAACTATATATTATATTGTTAAATAAATATTTCAAATTTACATTTCGAAATGAAAATATAAATATAAATATATATATATATATATATATATATATATATATATATATATATATATATATATATATATATATATATATATATATATATATATATATATTTTAACTTAGTCATAAAACGTTTCGATAATATATTTATACAACGAGACGATGATTTATAGAAGCAAATGACCAAAACACTCAAATGCATAAGTTACACTTCGTGTAATATAGTTTACTAATGATTTAAGTCTATATTTTGATACGGGTACGAGCCACTAAACATAAAGTGCTAGTTTTCTAAGCGTACGAAAATGAGTTCGAGAAACCGAAAACGGGACATAAGTCAAGTGACAACGTACGAGTCATTGGAACTAAAATTACAATTATAATATTATATTTAATTAATTATATAAATTAAATATATTATATATATATATATATATATATATATATATATATATATAACTGTTGGCAGCCATTAAGCATTGAGTGGTGACCTGGAACTGGGAGTGCCGCAATCGCGGTACATTTGGACATAGTTCCTCCGCAATCGCGGAGCTGTGGCTCACCAAACAGGGCTATAAAGCTTGAGCACTTCTGCGATTTATTTCACAAAAATATTACTCTGTATAATTATTATATTTATTATTATTATTATTATTATTATTATTATTATTATTATTATTATTATTATTATTAATCCTAATATTATTATTAGTAGTATTAGTATACATAAAATATTACGACGAGGTCATGAGTGCATTATTTTCAAAACGGATTTTACGAGCGGGATAAAGCTAAGGAAATTATGGGTTATAGCTATGTAGGATATGGGTAATGCTCGGGGGTATGCTCGTGAGGTCAAACTAGTGTTTATCATCTTTGTTGCGTCTACGTATCTTTCCTGCAATATTGAATCTCAATATTGATACGTGAGCACTCATAACTTAACTTTTATATATTAATAGTGTATCCCTGACTAGTGCTCGAGTATATAGGATTATGCATGCTTGTACGTTTGATATTGTCATTTGATAGGTTATGTTGAACCTTGAATTAGATACATATGCCACTGAAATAGGATATATGATATGCATGTCATTGGAAAGCTAGCGAAAAATTAAGAACTTTTCATTTAGAACTCGAATGGTTTCGATGAACAGATTAGAAGTTATAGTCAACTGAATTATTATTAATTTTAGTATTATTATTATTATTAAAAATGATTATTTTTACATCGTCGTTATAATTATTTAATTTTATTATTATTATTATTATTATCATTATTGTTATCAATATAGGTATTATCATTAAAATTGTTATTGTTATTGTTATTACTATAGTTATTATTAAAAGTTAACATTTTTATAAAAACTATTATTTTTATCATTATTACTATTAAAAGTATCATTAATATTAAAATTATCACGTTTGTTAAAATTATCAATTCTAATAAAAATATCATTTTTATTATCTTTATCATATTAGGATTATTATTAAAAATTATCATTTTTGATATGATTATTTTTATAAAATATTATTACGATTCTTATTATAATAATTATATAGTAATTATTATTAAGATAAAATATATTATTGGGAAATTATTATTATCATTTTAGTATTATTATTATTAAAAATTATCATTTCAAATAGAATTATTATTTACATATAAAATAATATTATTTATTATTATTAAAAATTATCATGTTTATCTGAAAATATCGTATAGATCTTATACCTATATTTTCATTAAAAGTATCATTAACAACAATACTATTATCATTGTTATTATCACTAACATGAATATAGAATTTTTATTAGAAATATTATTATAACATTTGTATTCCTACAAAGGATTATTATTATCATTATTAATAGAATAATAATAATTATTATTATTACAAAATAATACAATTTTTATTTTATCAAATAAATATGTGATACAAAGATATTTTTACCACGCGTAATATAATTACATTAATAATACCTACCACTATAGTTTTACGATATTAAGTGAAATTTTATAAATATTACTAATTAAGACATATGAAAGTATATTTTATCATATATAAACTTTAATATAAATTTTTATTAATAAATGACTTTTATTATTTACTAAAATAAAATCTTATAAATACATTTAAATATATAAAACGATTATATTTAAGCTATATTATAAACATGTATAAATTTTGGAAATCATTTGGGTCAAATTAACTTTTGTTGACTTTTGCATGATAATCTCGAGCATTAGAATTGTGGTACACTATGACTTGACCTAAATTGTTAGACAGGTATTGACCATTATATATATATATATATATATATATATATATATATATATATATATATATATATATATATATATATATATATATATATATATATATATATATATATATATATATATATATATATATATATATATATATATATATATATATAGGTTTGTGAATCCGAGGCCAACCTTGCACTTGTTCAATGACGTCATATGTATTTTTACCATGAAATACAGTATGGTGAGTTTCATTTTCTCCCTTTTTAAATGCTTTTGCAATAAATATTTTTGGGACTTAGAATACATGCACTTTTATAAATGTTTGACGAAATAGACACAAGTAATCGAAACTACATTATATGGTTGAATCGTTATACCGGATATCGCCCTTGTTGAACTTGGTAGCCTAAGAATTGGTGTTTATTATAATTGCCACCAATTGACACGAATCCTAAAGATAGATCTATGGGCTTTGACACGCCCCAGTCAGAGAATTTGAACTGCTTTAGTACTTCGATGTTTATATATGGGGATATTCTAGATGCATTTTGTTAATGTCGGTTACCAGGTGTTCAATCCATACGAATGAATTTTAAACACTTGCGAGTGTATGATTATTGAATAAATGAAATCTTGTGGTCTATTAAAATTATAGAAATGATTGATTACGATAAACTAATGAACTCACCAACCGTTTGGTTGACACTTGAAAGCATGTTTATTCTCAGGTTTGAATGAAATCTTTCACTGTGCATTTGCTCAATTTAAAGATATTACTTGGAGTCATTCATGGCATATTTCAAAAGACATTGCATTCAAGTCGTTGAGTACAGTAAAGATTATGATTTAGTAAATAACAGATTAGATCATTTATAGTTGGATATTATGAAAGGGTAAGCATACCTGTCAACTTTCGATGTAATGAAAGTTTGTCTTTTAAAACGAATGCAATGTTTGCAAAATGTATCATATATAGGTCAAATACCTTGCAATGTAATCATATGTTATTGTGATATTGCGATAAAAATACATATTCTTACTCTCAATATTAATACGAAATGTTATGATTTCAATTGTATTTTAGTAATTTTCAGTTTGTAATTAGTTAAAATGTGTGTAAAAATATAAAATGGCGTATGAAGTATTATTGTGAAAAATTGAAGATTTCAAGCTCAAAATGACGATAAAATGAAGCTCTCTAGTAAGCAACGAAAGACTACTACATCATGACTCGAGACAACGATGATTTGTTCCAGACATCAGATATATATATATATATATATATATATATATATATATATATATATATATATATATATATATATATATATATATTCATTTGACAACTTGATCTAGCTTTTCAACATGATGGGACGGTGGTTATTTTAGCTTTACACCAACACAAGTATAATTTAATATGTTAAAAGAGATCAAGAGGATTATATGCTATATTATACGGATATTTTAAAGGCAAAAGGGATAAGCGAAACGCGTAAATTGTATGACTCCGGATCCAGATCCAACTTTAAAGAGAATGAATTGTTGCTTTGTATTTTATATTTATTCTTTGCAGTACTTTACACCCACAAAGACTAAAAAAAAAAAGATAATGATCATGAGTACTACTACTATGCTACTGATATAAAATGGAGTACTTGGAACTTGGGAAAAGGGGATAAGACTAGTTACATTACAAAAATTATTATATCATTTTATTTTAGTAGTAGCCAAATTTTAGTATCCTACTTCCATTTAGTACTCCGTATCATTTACTTTTTATTTTACTACAGTTCCATATTAATCTTCAAGTTCAAGAATTAGGATAGTTTCAATATTAAGGATGTATTGTTCATGATTAAGGGTATTATTGTTTGAGTGTAAGAGTGTTGTTATTGTAATTTTTTACCATTTGAAGTTAATGAGAGTGAATATTTTTGTAAGTTTGTTCTATTAAAATTATTGTTATCATATTTTATCATTATCATTATTGTTATTATTTGTGACGACCCGGGAATTTCTGACCAAATTTAAACTTTATTTTTATATTATTCCGACACGACAAGAAAAAATTTGTTTCAAAGATTTTAAACTATGTTCATACATTCATTTAACCTCGACCAAGTTCCAATGATTCACGAACCATTAAATGAACATACATGATTATGTATGTATATGTGTATATATTATAACTTGAAAATATTAACAATGTATTAGACGTATAATACTTTACATAAACGTAATTATTTCGAAATATATATTCAAATAGTTATCGATGGGATTAGAAGATGTTATCAAATATTTGACTTAAAAGAATACATTGAATTAGAATTACGAGTATCTGTTAAGAGGTCCACTTTGATTTAGAAAACCTTTCATTTTAACGATATCCGGAATATTTGATAAAAGTGATTTACAAAAGTGTCATTAATGAGAGTTAGTCAAAAGTTAGTAATCATTTCCGTTTAAATTTCAAAAATATACTTTACTTGATTAACTCGTGTCCCTAGATAAAGCAACCCTTTAGTTTTCATATTAAAAACATTATTTGGTAAAATAACTACTATTATTTAAAAACGAGTTAAAACTAACTTTGAAATCTATTTGGTTTTGAAAGGCTGAATATTATATCATTAGTTAAAATATTTCAAATATATTTATTAGGTACAAATTTACAAATTTACAATTTTAAATAAAAATATATATATATTTTTAACTTAGTCATAAAACGTCCCAATTTAGAATAATATAGCTGGGTAAACAACGAGTCACTAATTTATAGAAGCAAATGACCACAACGCTCAAATTTTATAAGGTACATTTTTACAAAGTAATTTATTGATGAATAAATCAAACTATTATTAAAGGTACACGTCGCATAACGTAAAAGGCTAGTTTTCTAAACGTACAAAAGTGCGCTCGAAAAACCGAAAGTGGTACATGAGTCAAGTGACAACGTACGAGTCATTTGAATAAAAATTACATTTTTACCATGCACGTAAATATAATATAATATATAATTAACTGTATAGATTAAATAATAATTTATAATTAATATATTAAATTAATATGATGACAGATGTAATATGAAGGTACAGTGGCTAAAGATTTTCTATTCTTACACGTTTTTTTTTAATTAATATGTTATATTAAAAAAAAGAGACAACAAATCACGGATTGAAAAAGAAAAAGAAAAAGGGGATGTGATCCCTACTTTACTCACGTTCATGTTTTTTTTTATTAATTATTAATTATTATTATTATTATTATTATTATTATTATTATTATTATTATTATTATTATTATTATTATTATTATTATTATTATTATTATTATTATTATTATTATTATTATTATTATTATTATTATTATTATTATTATTATTATAAGTTGTAATTGCTATCATGAATAGAGAACGAAGTAGTTAGGTGGCTCAACGCCTTTAAAAATGGATCGGTGCAGTTTGTGAATTCATAAATCATTCCATCTATCTCTCTGCAACATATATACATAAATATATATTGTAATTATTATTATTATTATTATTATTATTATTATTATTATTATTATTATTATTATTATTATTATTATTATTATTATTATTATTATTATTATTATTCTTTTTATTAAGATTATTATTATTATTAATCATATCAGCAATATTAGTAGTAGTATTATTATTAGTATTATACATAAAATACTACGACAAGGGTACGCGCGAGTTATTTCCAAACACGTTTTGGGAGCGGGATAGGGCTAAGGAAATTATGGGTTGTTGATAATGCTAAAAACGAACATATATTTCATAGCATTATTCCCCAAGAAAGACAAGCTTTTAGTTGCAATTGTTCTATTTACAAGTGATATTCGTTTAAATATTAAAAGGAGAAGACAAAAGACAGATTCGACGAATTGAAGACACAAACGACCAAAAAGCTCAAAAGTACAAAATACAATCAAAGAGGTTCCAATTATTGATAAGAAACGTCTCGAAATTACAAGAGTACAAGATTTAAAACGCAAAGTACAAGATATTAAATTGTACGCAAGGACGTTCGAAAATCCGAAACCGGGACCAGAGTCAACTCTCAACGCTCGACGCAACGGACTAAAAATTACAAGTCAACTATGCACATAAATATAAATATAATATTTAAATAATTCTTATAATTATTTATATATTATATAAATAATAAAAATCCGTCGGCAAGAAAGACTCCAAAGTTGGTGAGCTGGAATTTCAAACTTCGCGACTCGCGGAGTTTGAAGGCAGAAAAGGCCGCGAGTCGTGGAGACCCCCTGAACTCAATTCCCTATAAAAGCAAACGAATTCTGATCATTTTATATATCAATATATATCCATAATCTATCTCACTCTCAATATATACGTAAATATATATATATAATTTATATTTTAATTTTAATTTTAAATCCTAATAATAAGGGTATATTAGCGAATGTTGTAAGGGTGTAAGTCGAAATTCTGTCCTTGTAACGCTACGCTATTTTTAATCATTGTAAGTTATGTTCAACCTTTTTAATTTAATGTCTCGTAGCTAAGTTATTATTATGCTTATTTAAAACGAAGTAATCAAGATGTTGGGCTAATTACTAAAATTGGGTAATTGGGCTTTGTACCATAATTGGCATTTGGACAAAAGAACGACACTTGTGGAAATTAGACTATGGGCTATTAATGGGCTTTATATTTGTTTAACTAAATGATAGTTTGTTAATTTTAATATAAAGATTTACAATTGGGCGTCCCTATAAATTACCATATACACTCGATCGGACACGATGGGTGGGGTATTTATATGTACGAATAATCGTTCATTTAACCGGACACGGGAATGGATTAATAGTCACTAGAATTATTAAAACTGGGGTGAAATTATGTACAAGGACACTTGACATAATTGATAACAAAGTATTAAAACCTTGGGTTACACTCAGTCGACATCTTGATGTAATTATTAAACAAAGTATTAAAATCTTGTTACAGTTTAAGTCTCCAATTAGTTGGAATATTTGACTTCGGGTATAAGAATAATTTGACGAGGACACTCGCACTTTATATTTATGACTGATGGACTATTATGGACAAAAACCAGACGGACATATTAAATAATCCAGGACAAAGGACAATTAACCCATGGGCATAAAACTAAAATCAACACGTCAAACATCATGATTACGGAAGTTTAAATAAGCATAATTCTTTTATTTCATATTTAATTTCCTTTATTTTATATTTAATTGCACTTCTAATTATCGCATTTTTATTGTTATTATATTTAATTGCACTTTTAATTATCGTACTTTTTAATTATCGCAAGTTTATTTTATCGCACTTTTATTATTCGCAATTTCATTATCGTTATTTACTTTATGCTTTAAATTAAGTCTTTTATTTATTTAATATTTTACATTTTGTTTTAACTGCGACTAACGTTTTAAAATCGACAAACCGGTCATTAAACGGTAAAAACCCCCCTTTACAATAATAATATTACTTATATATATATTTGTATTTTTATAAAATTAAACTAATATAGCGTTAAGCTTTGATTAAAAGATTTTCCCTGTGGAACGAACCGGACTTACTAAAAACTACACTACTGTACGATTAGGTACACTGCCTATAAGTGTTGTAGCAAGGTTTAAGTATATCCATTCTCTAAATAAATAAATATCTTGTGTAAAATTGTATCGTATTTAATAGTATTTCCTTGTAAAATTTAATAGCTATTTTATATACACCTCGCATAACATCAAGTATTTTTGGCGCCGCTGTCGGGGAACATGAAATGTCCCGTTCTTATTGATTAAAAACATTCCATATTAATTGATTTCGTTGCGAGGTTTTGACCACTATATGAGACGTTTTTCAAAGACTGCATTCATTTTAAAACAACCCATAACCTTTATTTCACCAATAAAGGTTTAAAAAGCTTTACGTAGATTATCAAATAATGATAATCTAAAATATCCTGTTTACACACGACCATTACATAATGATTTACAATACAAATATGTTACAACAAAATAATTTTCTTGAATGCAGTTTTTACACAATATCATACAAGCATGGACTCCAAATCTCGTCCTTATTTAAGTATTCGACAGCGGAAGCTCTTAATAATCACCTGAGAATAAACATGCTTAAAACGTCAACAAAAATGTTGGTGAGTTATAGGTTTAACCTATATATATCAAATCATAATAATAGACCACAAGATTTCATATTTCAATACACATCCCATACATAGAGATAAAAATCATTCATATGGTGAACACCTGGTAACCGACATTAACAAGATGCATATATAAGAATATCCCCATCATTCCGGGACACCCTTCGGATATGATATAAATTTCGAAGTACTAAAGCATCCGATACTTTGGATAGGGTTTGTTAGGCCCAATAGATCTATCTTTAGGATTCGCGTCAATTAGGATGTCTGTTCCCTAATTCTTAGATTACCAGACTTAATAAAAAGGGGCATATTCGATTTCGATAATTCAACCATAGAATGTAGTTTCACGTACTTGTGTCTATTTTGTAAATCATTTATAAAACCTGCATGTATTCTCATCCCAAAAATATTAGATTTTAAAAGTGGGACTATAACTCACTTTCACAGATTTTTACTTCATCGGGAAGTAAGACTTGGCCACTGGTTGATTCACGAACCTATAACAATATATACATATATATCAAATTATGTTTAAAATATATTTACAACACTTTTAATATATTTTGATGTTTTAAGTTTATTAAGTCAGCTGTCCTCGTTAGTAACCTACAACTAGTTGTCCACAGTTAGATGTACAGAAATAAATCAATAAATATTATCTTGAATCAATCCACGACCCAGTGTATACGTATCTCAGTATTGATCACAACTCAAACTATATATATTTTGGAATCAACCTCAACCCTGTATAGCTAACTCCAACATTCACATATAGAGTGTCTATGGTTGTTCCAAAATATATATAGATGTGTCGACATGATAGGTCGAAACATTGTATACGTGTCTATGGTATCTCAAGATTACATAATATACAATACAAGTTTATTAAGTTATGGTTGGAATAGATTTGTTACCAATTTTCACGTAGCTAAAATGAGAAAAATTATCCAATCTTGTTTTACCCATAACTTCTTCATTTTAAATCCGTTTTGAGTGAATCAAATTGCTATGGTTTCATATTGAACTCTATTTTATGAATCTAAACAGAAAAATTATAGGTTTATTGTCGGAAAAATAAGTTACAAGTCGTTTTTGTAAAGGTAGTCATTTCAGTCGAAAAAACGACGTCTAGATGACCATTTTAGAAAACATACTTCCACTTTGAGTTTAACCATAATTTTTGGATATAATTTCATGTTCATAATAAAAATCATTTTCTCAGAATAACAACTTTTAAATCAAAGTTTATCATAGTTTTTAATTAACTAACCCAAAACAGCCCGCGATGTTACTACGACGGCGTAAAACCGGTTTTACGGTGTTTTTCGTGTTTCCAGGTTTTAAATCATTAAGTTTGCATATCATATAGATATAGAAAATGTGTTTAGTTGATTTTAAAAGTCAAGTTAGAAGGATTAACTTTTATTTGCGAACAAGTTTAGAATTAACTAAACTATGTTCTAGTGATTACAAGTTTAAACCTTCGAATAAGATAGCTTTATATGTATGAATCGAATGATGTTATGAACATCATTACTACCTTAAGTTCCTTGGATAAACCTACTAGAAAAGTGAAAAATGGATCTAGCTTCAACGGATCCTTGGATGGCTCGAAGTTCTTGAAGCAGAATCATGACACGAAAACAAGTTCAAGTAAGATCATCACTTGAAATAAGATTGTTATAGTTATAGAAATTGAACCAAAGTTTGAATATGATTATTACCTTGTATTAGAATGATAACCTACTGTAAGAAACAAAGATTTCTTTTGGTTGGATGATCACCTTACAAGATTGGAAGTGAGCTAGCAAACTTGAAAGTATTCTTGATTTTATGAAACTAGAACTTTTGGAATTTATTAAGAACACTTAGAACTTGAAGATAGAACTTGAGAGAGATCAATTAGATGAAGAAAATAGAAGAATGAAAGTGTTTGTAGGTGTTTTTGGTCATTGGTGTATGGATTAGATATAAAGGATATGTAATTTTGTTTTCATGTAAATAAGTCATGAATGATTACTCATATTTTTGTAATTTTATGAGATATTTCATGCTAGTTGCCAAATGATGGTTTCCACATGTGTTAGGTGACTCACATGGGCTGCTAAGAGCTGATCATTGGAGTGTATATACCAATAGTACATACATCTAAAAGCTGTGTATTGTACGAGTACGAATACGGGTGCATACGAGTAGAATTGTTGATGAAACTGAACGAGGATGTAATTGTAAGCATTTTTGTTAAGTAGAAGTATTTTGATAAGTGAATTGAAGTCTTTCAAAAGTGTATAAATACATATTAAAACATTACATGTATATACATTTTAACTGAGTCGTTAAGTCATCGTTAGTCGTTACATGTAAGTGTTGTTTTTAAACCTTTAGGTTAACGATCTTGTTAAATGTTGTTAACCCAATATTTATAATATCAAATGAGATTTTAAATTATTATATTATCATGTATGAATATCTCTTAATATGATATATATACATTAAATGTCTTTACAACGATAATCGTTACATATATGTCTCGTTTAAAAATCATTAAGTTAGTAGTCTTGTTTTTACATATGTAGTTCATTGTTAATATACTTAATGATATGTTTACTTATCATAGTATCATGTTAACTATATATATATATATATATATATATATATATATATATATATATATATATATATATATATATCCATATATATGTCATCATATAGTTTTTACAAGTTTTAACGTTCGTGAATCACCGGTCAACTTGGGTGGTCAATTGTCTATATGAAACATATTTCAATTAATCAAGTCTTAACAAGTTTGATTTCTTAACATGTTGGAAACATTTAATCATGTAAATATCAATCTCAATTAATATATATAAACATGGAAAAGTTCGGGTCACTACAGTACCTACCCGTTAAATAAATTTCGTCCCGAAATTTTAAGCCGTTGAAGGTGTTGACGAATCTTCTGGAAATAGATGCGGGTATTTCTTCTTCATCTGATCTTCACACTCCCAGGTGAACTCGGGTCCTCTACGAGCATTCCATCAAACCTTAACAATTGGTATCTTGTTTTGCTTAAGTCTTTTAACCTCACGATCCATTATTTCGACGGGTTCTTCGATGAATTGAAGTTTTTCGTTGATTTGGATTTCATCTAACGGAATAGTGAGATCTTCTTTAGCAAAACATTTCTTCAAATTCGAGACGTGGAGAGTGTTATGTACAGCCGCGAGTTGTTGAGGTAACTCAAGTCGGTAAGCTACTGGTCCGACACGATCAATAATCTTGAATGGTCCAATATACCATGGATTTAATTTCCCTCATTTACCAAATCGAACAACGCCTTTCCAAGGTGCAACTTTAAGCATGACCATCTCTCTAAATTCAAATTCTATATCTTTTCTTTTAATGTCAGCGTAGCTCTTTTGTCGACTTTGGGCGGTTTTCAACCGTTGTTGAATTTGGATGATCTTCTCGGTAGTTTCTTGTATAATCTCCGGACCCGTAATCTGTCTATCCCCCACTTCACTCCAACAAATCGTAGACCTGTACTTTCTACCATAAAGTGCTTCAAACGGTGCCATCTCAATGCTTGAATGGTAGCTGTTGTTGTAGGAAAATTCTGCTAATGGTAGATGTCGATCCCAACTGTTTCCGAAATCAATAACACATGCTCGTAGCATGTCTTCAGGTGTTTGTATCATCCTTTCGCTCTGCCCATCCGTTTGTGGATGATAGGCAGTACTCATGTCTAGACGAGTTCCTAATGCTTGCTGTAATGTCTGCCAGAATCTTGAAATAAATCTACCATCCCTATCAGAGATAATAGAGATTGGTATTCCATGTCTGGAGATGACTTCCTTCAAATACAGTCGTGCTAACTTCTCCATCTTGTCATCTTCTCTTATTGGCAGGAAGTGTGCTGATTTGGTGAGACGATCAACTATTACCCAAATAGTATCAAAACCACTTGCAGTCCTTGGCAATTTAGTGATGAAATCCATGGTAATGTTTTCCCATTTCCATTCCGGGATTTCGGGTTGTTGAAGTAGACCTGATGGTTTCTGATGCTCAGCTTTGACCTTAGAACACGTCAAACATTCTCCTACGTATTTAGCAACATCGGCTTTCATACCCGGCCACCAAAAATATTTCTTGAGATCCTTGTACATCTTCCCCGTTCCAGGATGTATTGAGTATCTGGTTTTATGAGCTTCTCTAAGTACCATTTCTCTCATATCTCCAAATTTTGGTACCCAAATCCTTTCAGCCCTATACCAGGTTCCGTCTTCCCGAATATTAAGATGCTTCTCCGATCCTTTGGGTATTTCATCCTTTAAATTTCCCTCTTTTAAAACTCCTTGTTGCGCCTCCTTTATTTGAGTAGTAAGGTTATTATGAATCATTATATTCATAGATTTTACTCGAATGGGTTCTCTGTCCTTCCTGCTCAAGGCATCGGCTACCACATTTGCCTTCCTCGGGTGGTAACGAATCTCAAAGTCGTAATCATTCAATAATTCAATCCACCTACGCTGCCTCATATTCAGTTGTTTCTGATTAAATATGTGTTGAATACTTTTGTGGTCGGTATATATAATACTTTTAACCCCATATAAGTAGTGCCTCCAAGTCTTTAATGCAAAAACAACCGTGCCTAATTCCAAATCATGCGTCGTATAATTTTGTTCGTGAATCTTCAATTGTCTAGACGCATAAGCAATCACCTTCATTCGTTGCATTAATACACAATCGAGACCTTGCTTTGATGTGTCACAATAAATCACAAAATCATCATTCCCTTCAGGCAATGACAATATAGGTGCCGTAGTTAGCTTTTTCTTCAATAACTGAAACACTTTCTCTTGTTCATCATTCCATTCAAATTTCTTCCCTTTATGCGTTAATGCAGTCAAGGGTTTTGCTATTCTGGAAAAGTCTTGGATGAACCTTCTGTAGTAACCAGCTAGTCCTAAAAACTGGCGTATGTGTTTCGGAGTTTTCGGGGTTTTCCACTTTTCAACAGTTTCTATCTTTGCCGGATCTACCTTAATACCTTCTTTGTTCACTATGTGACCGAGGAATTGAACTTCTTCCAACCAAAATGCATACTTTGAAAACTTAGCGTACAATTCTTCCTTCCTCAATACTTCTAACACCTTTCTCAAATGTTCACCGTGTTCTTGGTCATTCTTTGAGTAAATAAGTATGTCATTAATGAAAACAATGACAAACTTGTCAAGGTATGGTCCACACACTCGGTTCATAAGGTCCATGAACACAGCTGGTGCATTAGTTAAACCAAACGGCATGACCATAAACTCGTAATGACTGTAACGTGTTCTGAAAGCAGTCTTTGGAATATCATCTTCTTTCACCCGCATTTGATGATACCCGGAACGTAAGTCAATCTTTGAATAAATAGACGAGCCTTGTAGTTGATCAAATAAGTCGTCGATTCTCGGTAGAGGGTAGCGGTTCTTGATGGTAAGTTTTTTCAACTCTCGGTAATCGATACACAACCTGAATGTACCATCTTTCTTCTTGACAAACAAAACAGGAGCTCCCCACGGTGATGTGCTTGGTCGAATGAAACCAAGCTCTAAAAGTTCTTGTAATTGGCTTTGCAGTTCTTTCATCTCCCTGGGTGCGAGTCTGTAAGGAGCACGAGCTATTGGTGCAGCTCCTGGTATAAGATCTATTTGAAATTCAACGGATCGATGTGGGGGTAATCCCGGTAATTCTGTCGGAAATACATCGGGAAATTCTTTTGCAATGGGAACATCATTGATGCTCTTTTCTTCAGTTTGTACTTTCTCGACGTGTGCTAGAACAGCATAGCAACCTTTTCTTATTAGTTTTTGTGCCTTCAAATTACTAATAAGATGTAGCTTCGTGTTGCCCTTTTCTCCGTACACCATTAAGGGTTTTCCTTTTTCTCGTATAATGCGAATTGCATTTTTGTAACAAACGATCTCTGCTTTCACTTCTTTCAACCAGTCCATACCGATTATCACATCAAAACTCCCTAACTCTACTGGTATTAAATCAATCTTAAATGTTTCGCTAACCAGTTTAATTTCTCGATTCCGACATATATTATCTGCTGAAATTAATTTACCATTTGCTAATTCGAGTAAAAATTTACTATCCAAAGGCATCAATGGGCAACTTAATTTAGCACAAAAATCTCTACTCATATAGCTTCTATCCGCACCCGAATCAAATAAAACGTAAGCAGATTTATTGTCAATAAGAAACGTACCCGTAACAAGCTCCGGGTCTTCCTGTGCCTCTGCCGCATTAATATTGAAAACTCTTCCGCGGCCTTGTCCATTCGTGTTCTCCTGGTTCGGGCAATTTCTAATAATGTGGCTCGGTTTTCCACATTTATAACAAACTACATTGGCATAGCTTGCTCCGACACTACTTGCTCCTCCATTACTCGTTCTGACACCATTTGTTCCTTTCGTTCTATTAACCCCTGGTCCGTAGACCTCACACTTCGCCGCGCTATGACCATTTCTTTTACACTTGTTGCAAAATTTGGTGCAGAACCCCGAGTGATACTTTTCACACCTTTGGCATAGCTGTTTTTGATTGTTGTTGTTGTTGCGGTTATTATTGTTGTTGGGATGATTGTTGTAGTTGCTGTTGTTGTTGTTGTTGTTGTTGTTGTTGTTGTTGTTGTTGTTGTTGTTGTTGTTGGGCCATTTGTTGTAGTTGCGATTGATGTTGCGATTGTTGGGATAATTGTTGCGATTGCTGTTGTTGTTGTATTGGTGATTCTTATCACCATTTTCCTCCCACTTTCTTTTGACTTGCTTCACATTGGCCTCTTCAGCAGTCTGTTCTTTAATTCTTTCTTCAATCTGGTTCACTAGTTTGTGAGCCATTCTACATGCCTGTTGTATGGAGGCGGGCTCGTGTGAACTTATATCTTCTTGGATTCTTTCCAGTAATCCTTTCACAAACGCGTCGATCTTCTCTTCCTCATCTTCGAATGTTCCCGGACACAATAGGCACAATTCTGTGAATCGTCTTTCGTACGTAGTAATATCAAATCCTTGGGTTCGTAACCCTCTAAGTTCTGTCTTGAGCTTATTGACCTCGGTTCTGGGACGGTACTTCTCATTCATCAAGTGCTTGAATGCTGACCACGGTAGTGTGTACGCATCGTCTTGTCCCACTTGCTCTAGATAGGTATTCCACCATGTTAACGCAGAACCTGTGAAGGTATGCGTAGCGTACTTCACTTTGTCCTCTTCAGTACACTTACTTATGGCAAACACCGATTCGACCTTCTCGGTCCACCGTTTCAATCCAATCGGTCCTTTGGTTCCATCAAATTCCAAAGGTTTGCAGGCAGTGAATTCTTTGTAGGTGCATCCTACACGATTTCCTGTACTGCTAGATCCAAGGTTATTGTTGGTATGTAGCGCAGCCTGTACTGCGGCTATGTTTGAAGCTAGAAAAGTACGGAATTCCTCTTCATTCATATTCAATGTGTGTCGAGTAGTCGGTGCCATTTCCTTCAAAATAGTCAAATGGAACAAGTTAATCATACAGAATATTAAGAGTAGTTAATAGTATTTCGTAGCATAATATGAACTCATTTATAAAAGCTTTTTCTTCATATTAGCATTTTATAAGTTTAAATTCGGGTAGTACCTACCCGTTAAGTTCATACTTAGTAGCTAATATACAATTCAACTACTACAATTCTATATGAAAAACTGATTATAATAATATTTCGCGTTCAAACTTTTAAACAATATTTTACAAACTTACAATACCGCTTATTTTACATATAGCATGAAATATAGCACACAATAAATTTGATACAAGATGGTTGTGAAGATAATTCTAGCTAGTACACAAGTCGTTCAGCAAAGGCAATAAAGACACGTAATTCATACATCCAGAAACAAGTCATGCATTCTGGTTTTACTAGGATTACTTCCCATCCCTGGTCTTGTGGAACATAACCGTTATGGCCGTTGATAAGACAGCGTGTTGTAACGTCATCAAAGGGACGAGGGTTACGTAATGTCCAACAGTCCCGTAACAATCTAAAAACCTCATTTCTTACCCCAATTACCGACTCCGTCACTTGTGGGAACGTTTTGTTTAATAGTTGTAGCCCGATGTTCTTGTTCTCACTTTGGTGAGAAGCGAACATTACTAATCCGTAAGCATAACATGCTTCTTTATGTTGCATGTTAGCCGCTTTTTCTAAATCACGAAGTCCAATATTCGGATATATTGAGTCAAAATAATTTCTTAACCCATTGCGTAAAATAGCATTTGGGTTCCCCGCAATATATGCGTCAAAGTAAACACATCGTAACTTATGGATTTCCCAATGTGATATCCCCCATCTTTCGAACGAAAGCCTTTTATAAACCAAGGCATTCTTGGAACGTTCTTCGAATGTCTTACAAACTGATCTCGCCTTAAATAGTTGTGCCGAAGAATTCTGACCGACTCTAGACAAGATTTCATCAATCACGTCTCCGGGTAGGTCTCTTAAAATATTGGGTTGTCTATCCATTTTTTGTTTTTATACTGTAAAATAGACAAGAGTTAGATTCATAAAAAAAATACTTATTAATACAAGCAATTTTTACATATATCATAAAGCATAAGCACACTATATTACTTATATTACACCACACGAATACAACTATCTTATTCCAACTCGCTTGTTTCTTCTTCTTCGGTTTTGGTTCGTTTTGCCAAGTTTCTAGGGATATATGATGTTCCCCTAATACGAGCCGTCGTTATCCACATTGGTTTAGAAAAACCTGGTGGTTTAGAGGTTCTCGGGTCATTGTTACAACTTAAGGACTTCGGGGGTTGACGATACATATAAAGTTCATCGGGGTTGGAATTAGATTTCTCTATTTTTATGCCCTTTCCCTTATTATTTTCTTTTGCCTTTTTAAATTCAGTTGGGGTAATTTCTATAACATCATCGGAATTCTCGTCGGAATCTGATTCATCGGAGAATTGGTAATCCTCCCAATATTTTGCTTCCTTGGCGGAAACACCATTGACCATAATTAACCTTGGTCAGTTGGTTGAGGATTTTCTTTTATTATTTCCCCCACCGGTTCTATTTCTTCATCCGGTTCCGATTCTTCTTGCGGTTCCGATTCTTCTTCTGGTTCCGACTCTTCTTCCGGTTCCTCTTCGGGAACTTGTGAATCAGTCCACGAATCATTCCAATTTACATTTGACTCTTCATTATTATTAGGTGAGTCAATGGGACTTGTTCTAGAGGTAGATCTCTATCACATAATATCAAACGCGTTAAGAGATTAATATATCACATAATATTCACATGTTATAAATATATAGTTTCCAACAAAATTTGTTAAGCAATCATTTTTCAAGTAAACACGGTCGAAGTCCAGACTCATTAATGCATCCTAACAAACTAGATAAGACACACTAATGCAAAATTCTGGTTCTCTAAGACCAACGCTCGGATACCAACTGAAATGTTCCGTTCTTATTGATTAAAAATGTTCCATATTAATTGATTTCGTTGCGAGGTTTTGACCTCTATATGAGACGTTTTTCAAAGACTGCATTCATTTTAAAACAAACCATAACCTTTATTTCATCAATAAAGGTTTAAAAAGCTTTACGTAGATTATCAAATAATGATAATCTAAAATATCCTGTTTACACACGACCATTACATAATGGTTTACAATACAAATATGTTACAAAAAAATAAGTTTCTTGAATGCAGTTTTTACACAATATCATACAAGCATGGACTCAAAATCTTGTCCTTATTTAAGTATGCGACAGCGGAAGCTCTTAATAATCACCTTAGAATAAACATGCTTAAAATGTCAACAAAAATGTTGGTGAGTTATAGGTTTAACCTATATATATCAAATCGTAACAATAGACCACAAGATTTCATATTTCAATACACATCCCATACATAGAGATAAAAATCATTCATATGGTGAACACCTGGTAACCGACATTAACAAGATGCATATATTTAAGAAAATCCCCATCATTCCGGGACACCCTTCGGATATGATATAAATTTCGAAGTACTAAAGCATCCGGTACTTTGGATGGGGTTTGTTAGGCCCAATATGTAGTGACCCGAACTTTTCCATGTTTATATATATTAATTGAGATTGATATTTACATGATTAAATGTTTCCAACATGTTAAGCAATCAAACTTGTTAAGACTTGATTAATTGAAATATGTTTCATATAGACAATTGACCACCCAAGTTGACCGGCGATTCACGAACGTTAAAACTTGTAAAAATGACATGACGATATATATATGGATATACATATGGTTAACATGAGATTATGATAAGTAAGTATCTCCATAAGTATATTAACAATGAGTTATATACATATAAACAAGACTACTAACTTAAGGATTTCGAAACGAGACATATATGTAACGATTATCGTTGTAACGACATTTAAATGTATATATATCATATTAAGATATATTAATATATCATAATATCATGATAATATAATAATTTAACATCTCATTAGATATAATAAACAATGGGTTAACAACATTAATTGAGATCGTTAACTTAAAGGTTTCAAAACAACACTTACATGTAACGACTAACGATGACTTAACGACTCAGTTAAAATGTATATACATGTAGTGTATTTAGATGTATTAAAATACTTTTGGAAGACTTAAAGACATATATCAAAACACTCATACTTAACGAAAATGGTTACAGTTACTTTCCCATTCTTTTCTTTCATCAAGAATTCTAGTCGTATTCTTACCCGTATTATACACAGCTTCAAAACGTACTTACTATGGGTATATACCAATAGGAACTAGCATGGGATTCCACTCTTGATTATGTCATGTATGACTAATCAATTTTAACTTCTACCATGAGCTAGTCAACTAACTAGAACTCCTTTTAACCCCACTCACCACTCACCAATTACCACTCATCATTCACTCCATTTCACTTCCAATTCTCTTTCTAATTCTCTCTCAACACACACACACTCTATTATGAACGTATTTTTCCAGTAGTTAATCATCATCTTCATCAAAAATCACTTCAAGAATCAAGCTATAATCATCATAGGAAGAACACTTCAAAAATCCCTTCAAGTTTACTAATTTACTTCCAAGCTTTCTAATCCATTCCAAGTAATCATCTAAGATCAAGAAACCTTTGTTATATACAGTAGGTTATCTTTCTTATTCAAGGTAATATTCATATTCAAACTTTGATTCAATTTCTATAACTATAAACTATCTTAATTCGAGTAAAAATCTTACTTGAACTTGTTTTTGTGTCATGATCCTACTTCAAGAACTTTCAAGCCATCCAAGATCCTTTGAAGCTAGATCATTTCTTGTCACTTCCAGTAGGTTTACCTACTAAACTTTAGGTAGTAATGATGTTCATAACATCATTCGATTCATATATATAAAACTATCTTATTCGAAGGTTTAAACTCGTAATCACTAGAACATAGTTTAGTTAATTCTAAACTTGTTCGCAAACAAAAGTTAATCCTTCTAACTTGACTTTTAAAATTAACTAAACGCATGTTCTATATCTATATGATATGCTAACTTAATGATTTAAAACCTGGAAACACGAAAAACACCGTAAAATCGGATTTACGCCGTCGTAGTAACACCGCGGGCTGTTTTGGGTTAGTTAATTAAAAACTATGATAAACTTTGATTTAAAAGTTGTTATTCTGACAAAATGATTTTTATTATGAACATGAAACTATATCCAAAAATTATGGTTAAACTCAAAGTGGAAGTATGTTTTCTAAAATGGTCATCTAGACGTCGTTCTTTCGACTGAAATGACTACCTTTACAAAAACGACTTGTAACTTATTTTTCCGACTATAAACCTCTACTTTTCTGTTTAGATTCATAAAATAGAGTTCAATATGAAACCATAGCAATTTGATTCACTCAAAACGGATTTAAAATGAAGAAGTTATGGGTAAAACAAGATTGGATAATTTTTCTCATTTTAGCTACGTGAAAATTGGTAACAAATCTATTCCAACCATAACTTAATCAACTTGTATTGTATATTATGTAATCTTGAGATACCATAGACACGTATACAATGTTTCGACCTATCATGTCGACACATCTATATATATTTCAGAACAACCATAGAAACTCTATATGTGAATGTTGGAGTTAGCTATACAGGGTTGAGGTTGATTCCAAAATATATATAGTTTGAGTTGTGATCAATACTGAGATACGTATACACTGGGTCGTGGATTGATTCAAGATAATATTTATCGATTTATTTCTGTACATCTAACTGTGGACAACTAGTTGTAGGTTACTAACGAGGACAGCTGACTTAATAAACTTAAAACATCAAAATATATTAAAAGTGTTGTAAATATATTTTGAACATACTTTAATATATATGTATATGTATATATTATTATAGGTTCGTGAATCAACAGTGGCCAAGTCTTACTTCTCGACGAAGTAAAAATCTGTGAAAGTGAGTTATAGTCCCACTTTTAAAATCTAATATTTTTGGGATGAGAATACATGCAGGTTTTATAAATGATTTACAAAATAGACACAAGTACGTGAAACTACATTCTATGGTGGAATTATCGAAATCGAATATGCCCCTTTTTATTAAGTCTGGTAATCTAAGAATTAGGGAACAGACACCCTAATTGACGCGAATCCTAAAGATAGATCTATCGGGCCCAACAAGCCCCATCCAAAGTACCGGATGATTTAGTACTTCGAAATTTATATCATGTCCGAAGGAGGATCCCGGAATGATGGGGATATTCTTATATACATATTGTGAATGTCGGTTACCAGGTGTTCACCATATGAATGATTTTTATCTCTATGTATGGGATGTGTATTGAAATATGAAATCTTGTGGTCTATTGTTACGATTTGATATATATAGGTTAAACCTATAACTCACCAACATTTTTGTTGACGTTTAAAGCATGTTTATTCTCAGGTGAATATTAAGAGCTTCCGCTGTTGCATACTAAAATAAGGACAAGATTTGGAGTCCATGTTTGTATGATATTGTGTAAAAACTGCATTCAAGAAACTGATTTCGATGTAACATATTTGTATTGTAAACCATTATGTAATGGTCGTGTGTAAACAGGATATTTTAGATTATCATTATTTGATAATCTACGTAAAGCTTTTTAAACCTTTATTTATGAAATAAAGGTTATGGTTTGTTTTAAAAATGAATGCAGTCTTTGAAAAACGTCTCATATAGAGGTCAAAACCTCGCAACGAAATCAATTAATATGGAACGTTTTTAATCAATAAGAACGGGACATTTCAGTTGGTATCCGAGCGTTGGTCTTAGAGAACCAGAATTTTGCATTAGTGTGTCTTATCGAGTTTGTTAGGATGCATTAGTGAGTCTGGACTTCGACCGTGTTTACTTGAAAAATGATTGCTTAACAAATTTTGTTGGAAACTATATATTTTTAACATGTGAATATTATGTGATATATTAATCTCTTAACGCGTTTGATATTATGTGATAGATGTCTACCTCTAGAACAAGTCCCATTGACTCACCTAATAATAATGAAGAGTCAAATGTAAATTGGAATGATTCGTGGACTGATTCACAAGTTCCCGAAGAGGAACCGGAAGAAGAGTCGGAACCGGAAGAAGAATCGGAACCGGAAGAAGAATCGGAACCGGATGAAGAAATAGAACCGGTGGGGGAAATAATAAAACGGTTAAGTAAAAGAAAATCCTCAACCAACCGACCAAGGTTAATTATGGTCAATGGTGTTTCCGCCAAGGAAGCAAAATATTGGGAGGATTACCAATTCTCCGATGAATCGGATTCCGACGAGAATTCCGATGATTTTATAGAAATTACCCCAAATGAATTTAAAAAGGCAAAAGAAAATAATAAGGGAAAGGGCATAAAAATAGAGAAATCTAATTCCAACCTCGATGAACTTTATATGTATCGTCAACCCCCGAAGTCCTTAAGTTGTAACAATGACACGGGAACCTCTAAACCACCAGGTTTTTCTAAACCAATGTGGAAAACGACGGCTCGTATTAGGGGAACATCATATATCCCTAGAAACTTGGCAAAACGAACCAAAACTGAAGAAGAAGAAACAAGCGAGTCGGAATAAGATAGTTGTATTCGTGTGGTGTAATATATGTAATATAGTGTGCTTATGCTTTATGATATATGTAAAAATTGCTTGTATTAATAAGTATTTTTTTTATGAATCTAACTCTTGTCTATTTTACAGTATAAAAACACAAAATGGATAGACAACCCAATATTTTAAGAGACCTACCCGGAGACATGATTGATGAAATCTTGTCTAGAGTCGGTCAGAATTCTTCGGCACAACTATTTAAGGCGAGATCAGTTTGTAAGACATTCGAAGAACGTTCCAAGAATGCCTTGGTTTATAAAAGGCTTTCGTTCGAAAGATGGGGGATATCACATTGGGAAATCCATAAGTTACGATGTGTTTACTTTGACGCATATATTGCGGGGAACCCAAATGCTATTTTACGCAATGGGTTAAGAAATTATTTTGACTCAATATATCCGAATATTGGACTTCGTGATTTAGAAAAAGCTGCTAACATGCAACATAAAGAAGCATGTTATGCTTACGGATTAGTAATGTTCGCTTCTCACCAAAGTGAGAACAAGAACATCGGCCTACAACTATTAAACAAAACGTTCCCACAAGTGACGGAGTCGGTAATTGGGGTAAGAAATGAGGTTTTTAGATTGTTACGGGACTGTTGGACATTACGTAACCCTCGTCCCTTTGACGACATTACAACACACTATCTTATCAACGGCCATAACGGTTATGTTCCACAAGACCAAGGATGGGAAGTAGTCCTAGTAAAACCAGAATGCATGACTTGTTTCTGGACGTATGAATTACGTGTCTTTATTGCCTTTGCTGAACGACTTGTGTACTAGCTAGAATTATCTTCACAACTATCTTGTATCAAAGTTATTGTGTGCTATATTTCATGCTTTATGTAAAATAAGCGGTATTGTAAGTTTGTAAAATATTGTATAAAAGTTTGAACGCGAAATATTATTATAATCAGTTTTTCATATAGAATTGTAGTAGTTGAATTGTATATTAGCTACTAAGTATGAACTTAACGGGTAGGTACTACCCGAATTTAAACTTATAAAACGCTAATATGAAGAAAAAGCTTTTATAAATGAGTTCATATTATGCTACGAAATACTATTAACTACTCTTAATATTCTGTATGATTAACTTGTTCCATTTGACTATTTTGAAGGAAATGGCACCGACTACTCGACACACCGTGAATATGAATGAAGAGGAATTCCGTACTTTTCTAGCTTCAAACATAGCCGCAGTACAGGCTGCGCTACATACCAACAATAACCTTGGATCTAGCAGTACAGGAAATCGTGTAGGATGCACCTACAAAGAATTCACTGCCTGCAAACCTTTGGAATTTGATGGAACCGAAGGACCGATCGGATTGAAACGGTGGACCGAGAAGGTCGAATCGGTGTTTGCCATAAGTAAGTGTAATGAAGAGGACAAAGTAAAGTACGCTATGCATACCTTCACAGGTTCTGCGTTAACATGGTGGAATACCTATCTAGAGCAAGTGGGACAAGACGATGCGTACGCACTACTGTGGTCAGCATTCAAGCACTTGATGAACGAGAAGTACCGTCCCAGAACCGAGGTCAATAAGCTCAAGACAGAACTTAGAGGGTTACGAACCCAAGGATTTGATATTACCACGTATGAAAGACGATTCACAGAATTGTGCCTATTGTGTCCGGGAGCATTCGAAGATGAGGAAGAGAAGATCGACACGTTTGTGAAAGGATTACCGGAAAGAATCCAAGAAGATATAAGTTCACACGAGCCCGCCTCCATACAACAGGCATGTAGAATGGCTCACAAACTAGTGAACCAGATTGAAGAAAGAATTAAAGAACAGACTGATGAAGAGGCCAATGTGAAGTAAGTCAAAAGAAAGTGGGAGGAAAACGGTGATAAGAATCACCAATACAACAATAACAGCAATTACAACAATAATCGCAACAATTATCCCAACAATCGCAACATTAATCGCAACTACAACAAACGGCCCAACAACAACAACAACAACAACAACAACAACAACAACAACAACAACAACAACAACAACAACAACTACAACAATCATCCCAACAACAATAATAACCGCAACAACAACAACAATCAGAAGCAGCTATGCCAAAGGTGTGAAAAGTATCACTCGGGGTTCTGCACCAAATTTTGCAACAAGTGTAAAAGAAATGGTCATAGCGCGGTGAAGTGTGAGGTCTACGGACCAGGGGTTAATAGAACGAAAGGAACAAATGGTGTCGGAACGAGTAATGGCGGAGCAAGTAGTGTCGGAGCAAGTTATGCCAATGTAGTTTGTTATAAATGTGGAAAACCAGGCCACATTATTAGAAATTGCCCGAACCAGGAGAACACGAATGGACAAGGCCGCGGAAGAGTTTTCAATATTAATGCGGCAGAGGCACAGGAAGACCTGGAGCTTGTTACGGGTACGTTTCTTATTGACAATAAATCTGCTTACGTTTTATTTGATTCGGGTGCAGATAGAAGCTATATGAGTAGAGATTTTTGTGCTAAATTAAGTTGTCCATTGACGCCTTTGGATAGTAAATTTTTACTCGAATTAGCAAATGGTAAATTAATTTCACCAGATAATATATGTCGGAATCGAGAAATTAAACTGGTTAACGAAACATTTAAGATTGACTTGATACCAGTAGAGTTAGGGAGTTTTGATGTGATAATCGGTATGGACTGGTTGAAAGAAGTGAAAGCAGAGATCGTTTGTTACAAAAATGCAATTCGCATTATACGAGAAAAAGGAAAACCCTTAATGGTGTACGGAGAAAAGGGCAACACGAAGCTACATCTTATTAGTAATTTGAAGGCACAAAAACTAATAAGAAAAGGTTGCTATGCTTTTCTAGCACATGTCGAGAAAGTACAAACTGAATAAAAGAGCATCAATGATGTTCCCGTCGCAAAAGAATTTCCCGATGTATTTCCGAAAGAATTACCGGGATTACCCCCACATCGATCCGTTGAATTTCAAATAGATCTTGTACCAGGAGCTGCACCAATAGCTCGTGCTCCTTACAGACTCGCACCCAGCGAGATGAAAGAACTGCAAAGCCAATTACAAGAACTTTTAGAGCGTGGTTTCATTCGACCAAGCACATCACCGTGGGGAGCTCCTGTTTTATTTGTCAAGAAGAAAGATGGTACATTCAGGTTGTGTATCGACTACCGAGAGTTGAACAAACTTACCATCAAGAACCGCTACCCACTACCGAGAATCGACGACTTATTTGATCAACTACAAGGCTCGTCAGTTTATTCAAAGATTGACTTACGTTCCGGGTATCATCAAATGCGGGTGAAAGAAGATGATATTCCAAAGACTGCTTTCAGAACACGTTACGGTCATTACGAGTTTATGGTCATGCCGTTTGGTATAACTAATGCACCAGCTGTGTTCATGGACCTTATGAACCGAGTGTGTGGATCATACCTTGACAAGTTTGTCATTGTTTTCATTGATGACATACTTATTTACTCAAAGAATGACCAAGAACACGGTGAACATTTGAGAAAGGTGTTAGAAGTATTGAGGAAGGAAGAATTGTACGCTAAATTTTCAAAGTGTGCATTTTGGTTGGAAGAAGTTCAATTCCTCGGTCACATAGTGAACAAAAAAGGTATTAAGGTGGATTCGGCAAAGATAGAAACTGTTGAAAAGTGGGAAACCCCAAAAACTCCGAAACACATACGCCAGTTTTTAGGACTAGCTGGTTACTACAGAAGGTTCATCCAAGACTTTTCCAGAATAGCAAAACCCTTGACTGCATTAACGCATAAAGGGAAGAAATTTGAATGGAAGGATGAACAAGAGAAAGCGTTTCAGTTATTGAAGAAAAAGCTAACTACGGCACCTATATTGTCATTGCCTGAAGGGAATGATGATTTTGTGATTTATTGTGACGCATCAAAGCAAGGTCTCGGTTGTGTATTAATGCAACGAACGAAGGTGATTGCTTATGCGTCTAGACAATTGAAGATTCACGAGCAAAATTATACGACGCATGATTTGGAATTAGGCGCGGTTGTTTTTGCATTAAAGACTTGGAGGCACTACTTATATGGGGTCAAAAGTATTATATATACCGACCACAAAAGTCTTCAACACATATTTAATCAGAAACAACTGAATATGAGGCAGCGTAGGTGGATTGAATTGTTGAATGATTACGACTTTGAGATTCGTTACCACCCGGGGAAGGCAAATGTGGTAGCCGATGCCTTGAGCAGGAAGGACAGAGAACCCATTCGAGTAAAATCTATGAATATAATGATTCATAATAACCTTACTACTCAAATAAAGGAGGCGCAACAAGGAGTTTTAAAAGAAGGAAATTTAAAGGATGAAATACCCAAAGGATCGGAGCAGCATGTTATTATTCGGGAAGACGGAACCCGGTATAGGGCTGAAAGGATTTGGGTACCAAAATTTGGAGATATGAGAGAAATGGTACTTAGAGAAGCTCATAAAACCAGATACTCAATACATCCTGGAACGAGGAAGATGTACAAGGATCTCAAGAAACATTTTTGGCGGCCGGGTATGAAAGCCGATGTTGCTAAATACGTAGGAGAATGTTTGACGTGTTCTAAGGTCAAAGCTGAGCATCAGAAACCATCAGGTCTACTTCAACAACCTGAAATCCCAGAATGGAAATGGGAAAACATTACCATGGATTTCATCACTAAATTGCCAAGGACTGCAAGTGGTTTTGATACTATTTGGGTAATAGTTGATCGTCTCACCAAATCAGCACACTTCCTGCCAATAAGAGAAGATGACAAGATGGAGAAGTTAGCACGACTGTATTTGAAGGAAGTCGTCTCCAGACATGGAATACCAATCTCTATTATCTCTGATAGGGATGGCAGATTTATTTCAAGATTCTGGCAGACATTACAGCAAGCATTAGGAACTCGTCTAGACATGAGTGCTGCCTATCATCCACAAACTGATGGGCAGAGCGAAAGGACGATACAAACGCTTGAAGACATGCTACGAGCATGTGTTATTGATTTCGGAAACAGTTGGGATCGACATCTACCGTTAGCAGAATTTTCCTACAACAACAGCTACCATTCAAGCATTGAGATGGCGCCATTTGAAGCACTTTATGGTAGAAAGTGCAGGTCTCCGATTTGTTGGAGTGAAGTGGGGGATAGACAGATTACGGGTCCGGAGATTATACAAGAAACTACCGAGAAGATCATCCAAATTCAACAACGGTTGAAAACTGCCCAAAGTCGACAAAAGAGCTACGCTGACATTAAAAGAAAAGATATAGAATTTGAAATTGGAGAGATGGTCATGCTTAAAGTTGCACCTTGGAAAGGCGTTGTTCGATTTGGTAAACGAGGGAAATTAAATCCAAGGTATATTGGACCATTCAAGATTATTCATCGTGTCGGACCAGTAGCTTACCGACTTGAGTTACCTCAACAACTCGCGGCTGTACATAACACTTTCCACGTCTCGAATTTGAAGAAATGTTTTGCTAAAGAAGATCTCACTATTCCGTTAGATGCAATCCAAATCAACGAAAAACTCCAATTCATCGAAGAACTCGTCGAAATAATGGATCGTGAGGTTAAAAGACTTAAGCAAAACAAGATACCAATTGTTAAGGTTCGATGGAATGCTCGTAGAGGACCCGAGTTCACCTGGGAGCGTGAAGATCAGATGAAGAAGAAATACCCGCATCTATTTCCAGAAGATTCGTCAACACCTTCAACAGCTTAAAATTTCGGGACGAAATTTATTTAACGGGTAGGTACTGTAGTTACCCGAACTTTTCCATGTTTATATATATATTAATTGAGATTGATATTTACATGATTAAATGTTTCCAACATGTTAAGCAATCAAACCTTTTAAGACTTGATTAATTGAAATATGTTTCATATAGACAATTGACCACCCAAGTTGACCGGCGATTCACGAACGTTAAAACTTGTAAAAACGACATGACGATATATATATGGATATACATATGGTTAACATGAGATTATGATAAGTAAGTATCTCCATAAGTATATTAACAATGAGTTATATACATATAAACAAGACTACTAACTTAAGGATTTCGAAACGAGACATATATGTAACGATTATCGTTGTAACGACATTTAAATGTATATATATCATATTAAGATATATTAATATATCATAATATCATGATAATATAATAATTTAACATCTCATTAGATATAATAAACAATGTGTTAACAACATTAATTGAGATCGTTAACTTAAAGGTTTCAAAACAACACTTACATGTAACGACTAACGATGACTTAACGACTCAGTTAAAATGTATATACATGTAGTGTATTTAGATGTATTAAAATACTTTTGGAAGATTTCAAGACATATATCAAAACACTCATACTTAACGAAAATGGTTACAGTTACTTTCCCATTCTTTTCTTTCATCAAGAATTCTAGTCGTATTCTTACCCATATTATACACAGCTTCAAAACGTACTTACTGTAACATCCCGCCTTTTTCCATTTACTTTTCCGTTATACTAATATAAAGTCCGTTATATGTTTATAACATCTCCCGTTGATGCGCGTTTTAAATTATCTCGTTTAGGTAATTCCCGCACCCGAACGAAAGTTGAGGGACTAAACTTGACAAGGGATCAAACCCTTGACTAGGTCAAGGGGTCAAACCCCTTTCACCCATTCATTTCATCTCCATCTCTCTCTCTCTTTATCTCTAGCAAGAACACACACACCCAAAACCAAATTCATTCAATCATCATCTAAATCCGATCTAGGAGGCTTACAACAAAATAAATTACATATTCGTGATCCTCTCTTCATCCTCTTCATTTTGGTACCAACTTCATCTCATTTGGGTAACTTTCTAAAATCACTAGATTTTGTGTTCTTGATGTTTTTAACTTATAAAAGTGTTAATTAGTGTCTATGGCTCAAGTGTAACACGAATATATGATTTATATGCTCGATCTCGTTGTTTTAGTGTAACTAGCATGAACTTGAATTTTGGTGTGTTGTTCTTGAATTTTGGATGATCATATGTTGTTAGATGTTAAAAGTTGATGTTTTAATTGTGTTACTAGCATCACTAGCTTCAATTTGATGTGTAGGTTGCCTTTGAAAACTTCATGAACTTGATTAGTGATTTTGGTGAATTTGGGTTAGGGTTTGATGAACTTGAAATGGACTTTTGATGCATTGAATGCCATGGATTATTATTGGTAAGTGTTTAGTTGGATTGTATGCTTGATTACCTTCGAAACGGCATATCATTCATGTAAATTGGTTGCCCGAATCATTGAATTGCATTTATGAACTTGTATGCGGTTAATGTTAAGCATTAGATGCGGTTTTGGTTGTTGTAATAGGTAGATTGATTGATGAAATGTGTTTAGTTGTTTTCCTCGTCAAATTACCTTCCCAACGGTATAAGATACTTGTCTTGATTGTTTGCGGATCATAAATGGTGATTGTTTGAAGTTAGGTTCGTGCATAAAACTTAAAAACTGCCAGAATTCTCTGCACAGGTACCCGCGCGGCGCGCCATATACCCGCGCGGCGCGCCGTTTGGGTCTGTCCAACTTGGTCAATTTTCGAATAATGTTTGCTATGCTACGCACCTCCGATTCACATGTAACTTGTCCTAGCATGCTCATACATGATTAAAAACCTCAGAAAAATAGTTCGGGACACGACCCGAACGTGTTGACTTTTTCGTTGACTTTGACCGACCAAAGTTTGACTTTTTGTTAAACTTAACCAAATGATTTTGCAACCTTCCTAACTTGTTTATATACTTGTATCTTGCATGAAACTTGACAATTTGATTTCACATGCTAAATAATCGAGTCGTAACGAGCCATAGGACTAATTGAACATCTTTGACCTATCGTGTTTACCGTTATTGATACGACCTATTTGTTTAGGTCAAGACTAGCATTGTTCTTTGCACACGTTTACTTGTCGAAGTACTTTACTACTCGTGCACTCAAGGTGAGATCATAGTCCCACTTTTACTCTTTTTGAACTTACATTTGGGATGAGAAAACATAAACATTTCTTTACTAAGTGAACACAAGTACAGGAAAACAAACATTCTACATACGAGTTTAGAACAAAATCCTCAATTCGATTATCATTAGTTACACTTGCCGGGTGTAAGCGAGAACTTATGTTGTATGGATCCATATGGGTTTGACAAACCCTCATTCAAACGGTTCGCTACCGTTTACGAATGAAATATATTTTCGAGAAACAGTGTATGTTCTAGCACTAAGTGATGGGGTTCAATGGAAGGAAACGTTAAGCATTGATAATTGGGTGCTCGTGAAACAAACTTTTGGAATGTATTACTATTATTTCATTGATGCAAATCTTGTGGTTCACTTGTACTTACTTACTTAAACCTATGATTTCACCAACGTTTTCGTTGATGGATTTCTATGTTTTTCTCAGGTCCTTGAACGATACATGATACATGCTTTCGCTCATTATTTGATACTTGCATTGGATGTCGAGTATATGTGCATTTCATGGAGCGTCTTTTGACTTTACTTTAAACCGTGTCGCCTAGATTTCATTCGTATTATAACGTTGTAATTTAACTATTGGTTGAACAATTCTTGTAAACTTTGGGAACAAATCTTTATTATGAAATGAAGGCGACATATTTCGGTCAAACTTTGTCTTAAAGACTTATGACCACGTAATGGGACCTAAGTAGACGGCGCCGTCAAACATGATTTGGTCGGGTCGCTACAGATGGTATCAGAGCGTTGGTTGTAGGGATTTAGAGTTCATTAGTGTCAACCCCGAGTCATAGGGTACATTGGTGAGTCTAGACTACAACCGGCATATAGACTTGAAGTAGGAATTACTTGACTACTTGTGCATTTATACTCGAACGCTTCTACTCATATCTACTCTTAGTTCATCTTAATCTCACGTTGTTTAATTTGATTGACGCGCCACCTTGACTATATGAAATGATGTCGAATGCACATATGAATCAGGGTAAAATAATTTCCGGGATTATATTACGGTGACTCATATGAACGTTCCGACATTATGACATAAAGAATTTAAGGCGAGTCGAGGAAAAACTTCTCTTTATCTTTATTCTATATCACGGTTAGTATTATTGAGAATACTAATCAATGATATTCTTGTGTCTTGAAGGAACAATGGCTCCTCGTCGTGTACGCCGCAATGAAACTCCCGAACAAGCTCTCGAACGGATGATAGCTACCGCCGTAGATGCGGCCATGGCCGGTCACTCATCCAACAATAATAATAATAACAACCACAACAACAACAACAACAACAACAATGGAGCCGGAAACTCAAACGAGGGATGCTCCTATAAAGCTTTCATGGGGTGCAAACCTCACACTTTTGACGGAACCGGGGGACCGGTCGTGCTCACCCGATGGTTTGAGCAAACGGAAGCCGTCTTTAGCATAAGCGGTTGTCGGGACCAAGACAAGGTCAAATACTCCACTCACACTTTCTCCGGAATTGCTCTAACATGGTGGAACACCTATGTTCAATCGGTGGGTACCGATGAGGCTCATGCCCTCTCTTGGGCCGATCTAAAGGAAAAGATGATTGTTGAATATTTTCCGCGCGAAGAAACTCGAAAGCTTGAGGAAGAACTAAGAGCTTTGAAAGCGGTCAGAAACGATCTTAAAGCTTATAATCAACGCTTCGCCGAACTATCCTTGATGTGTCCTAATCTTGTTAACCCCGAATCTCAAAGGATTGAGCTCTACATGCTCGGTCTTCCAAAAAGCATCAAACAAGGGGTGATGTCATCCAAACCCACTACTCATCAAGCCGCTATGAACATGGCTCGCCAACTAATTGAAACGGTTGACGAAATCGTAGTTCCGGCACCTAAGGCCGAGGATAAATCGGGCGGCAACAAAAGAAAGTGGGAACCCTCCCAATCAAGCAACAACAACTTTGCCAAGAAATCTTTCACTTTCGACGGCAAGAAGGGTTATGCCGGGAATCTACCTCTTTGCAACAAATGCAACAAACATCACTTTGGTGAATGTGGCAAGTTAATTTGCCACCGGTGCCAAGGAGTTGGTCATAAGGCCAACGATTGTAAAAGTGCCACTCCCGTTGCTCGAAAGTGGCCCAATGCACCAAAGACGGGCACTTGTTACGAATGTGGTCAAACGGGTCATTATAGAAATGCATGCCCGAAAAGGAAAGATAACACCAATACGCGCAGCCGAGCTTTCAACATCAACACCGAGGAAGCCCAGGATGACACTGGACTAGTCACGGGTACGTTTCTTCTCAACAATTCTTATGTCTCCTGTTTATTCGATTCGGGTGCCGATAAATGCTTTGTATCCAAGACTTTGACTCATTCTTTTAGCACTCCACCTCTTCCATTAGATACCACTTATACCATTGAAGTGGCTAACGGGAAACTATTAAGTGCCAACACATATTACCGGGGGTGTACGTTAAACATTTTGGGTAAGGAATTTGAAATTGACTTGATACCCATGGAACTAGGAAGCTTTGATGTAATAATCGGTATGAATTGGTTAGCCAAAACGAAATCTCACATTCTTTGTGATCTTAACGCAATCCGAATTCCTATCGAGAATGGTGAACCTTTGATCGTCTATGGCGATAAGAGTTGCACCGGACTCAACCTCGTTTCGTGTGTTAAAGTTAGAAAACTACTCCGTAAGGGTTGTTTTGCGATCCTTGCTCACGTTAAGAAAGTCGAGTCCGATGAGAAGCACATCGGTGATGTGCCAATTGTTAGTGACTATTCCGATGTATTTCCCGACGAATTGCCGGGTCTTCCACCTCATCGATCGGTTGAATTCCAAATCGATCTTATTCCGGGAGCCGCACCCGTAGCACGTGCACCATATAGACTCGCTCCATCCGAAATGCAAGAATTGCAAAGTCAAATCCAAGAACTACTTGACCGTGGTTTTATCCAACCTAGCCATTCACCTTGGGGCGCTCCGATTTTGTTTGTTAAAAAGAAAGACGGATCCCTACGAATGTGCATTGATTATCGTGAACTAAATAAATTGACGGTTAAGAACCGATATCCTCTTCCTCGCATCGATGACCTCTTTGATCAACTACAAGGGTCTTGTGTATATTCGAAAATCGATCTCCGCTCGGGTTATCATCAATTGAGGGTTAAGGGGGAAGATGTCTCCAAAACCGCTTTCCGAACTCGTTATGGTAGTTATGAATTCCTTGTCATGCCATTTGGTCTCACTAACGCACCGGCGGTGTTCATGGATCTTATGAACCGCGTGTGCAAACCGTATCTCGATAAATTCGTTATTGTGTTCATCGATGATATATTGATCTATTCTAAAAATGAAGAAGAGCACGAACAACATCTCCGACTTGTGCTTGAACTTTTAAGACAAGAACAACTCTATGCCAAATTCTCCAAGTGTGAATTTTGGTTAAAGGAAGTTCAATTTCTTGGTCATGTTGTAAGTGATCAAGGTATTAAAGTCGATCCCACGAAAATCGAAGCCATTAGTAAATGGGAGACTCCTACTACTCCTACTCACATTCGTCAATTTTTGGGTCTCGCCGGGTACTATCGTAGATTCATCGAAAATTTCTCTTTGGTTGCACGTCCTCTAACCGCATTGACTCACAAGGGAAATAAATTCATTTGGGCAACCGAACATGAATCCGCATTCCAAATCTTGAAAACGAAGCTAACCACCGCTCCTATCTTGTCACTTCCCGAAGGAAATGATGACTTTGTTGTATATTGCGATGCCTCGAAACATGGTTTTGGGTGTGTATTGATGCAACGAACGAAAGTCATTGCTTATGCTTCTCGACAACTCAAAATTCATGAACGAAACTATACGACACATGATCTCGATTTCGGAGCCGTTGTCTTTGCACTTAAAATGTGGAGACACTATCTTTATGGAACCAAGAGTACTATCTTCACCGATCACAAAAGCCTTCAACACATTTTCGATCAAAAGCAACTAAACATGAGACAACGAAGGTGGATTGAAACCTTAAACGATTACGATTGCGAGCTTCGTTACCATCCCGGGAAGGCAAATGTAGTAGCCGATGCCTTAAGTCGAAAAGAAAGAGCGGTGCCTCTCCGTGTCTGAGCTTTAAACATCACCATTCACACCAACCTTAATAGCCAAATCCGGGTAGCCCAAGATGAGGCTCTCAAGGATGAAAACATCTCTCTCGAACACTTGAACGTCCTCACCTCTCGATTCGAAGTTAAAGAAACCGGACTCCGATATTTCGCCGGAAGAATTTGGGTGCCTAGTTATGGGGATCTACGAAGTCTTATTTTAGATGAAGCCCATAAGTCACGATACTCGATTCACCCCGGTGCCAATAAGATGTACCACGACCTTAAACAACTATATTGGTGGCCGAACATCAAAAGGGACGTAGCTACTTATGTTTCCAAGTGTTTGACATGTTCCAAAGTCAAAGCCGAACACCAAAGACCGTCCGGACTACTTCAACAACCCGAGATCCCGCAATGGAAGTGGGAAAGGATAACGATGGATTTTATCACCAAGCTACCAAAAACGACGGGCGGTTATGATACCATTTGGGTTATTGTTGACCGTCTCACCAAATCCGCACACTTCCTTGCCATGAAAGAAACGGACAAAATGGAGAAACTTGCACAACTTTACATTAAGGAGATCGTAGCCCGACACGGTGTACCATTATCGATTATCTCCGACCGAGATGGCCGTTTCGTTTCTAGATTTTGGCGTACATTGCAAGAAGCGTTGGGAACGCGTTTAGACATGAGCACCGCATATCAACCTCAAACCGATGGACAAAGCGAACGTACAATTCAAACCTTAGAAGACATGTTACGAGCTTGCGTGGTTGATTTCGGAAAAGCTTGGGACAAGCACTTACCTCTCGCCGAGTTCTCTTACAACAATAGTTATCACGCGAGTATTAAAGCCTCACCTTTTGAAGCGCTATATGGCCGCAAATGTCGTTCACCTCTTTGTTGGGCCGAAGTAGGCGACGTGCAAATCACCGGACCCGAACTCATTCACGAAACCACCGAGAAAATCGTTCAAATCCGAGATAGGCTTAGGACGGCCCGAAGTCGTCAAAAGAGCTATACCGACAAACGACGCAACGATCTTGAATTTCAAGTCGGTGACCGAGTAATGTTAAAAGTCGCACCTTGGAAGGGTGTAATCCGTTTTGGGAAACGCGGGAAGCTAAATCCGCGGTATATTGGTCCTTTCGAAATCTTGGAGCGTATTGGAACCGTTGCTTATCGTTTAGATCTTCCGCCTCAATTGAACTCCGTTCATCCTACCTTCCATGTATCTAACTTGAAAAAGTGTCTTGCCGAACCCGATATCGTCATCCCTCTCGAAGAACTTACTATTGATGACAAACTTCATTTTGTGGAGGAACCGGTTGAAATTGTGGACACCTCCGTCAAGACATTGAAACAAAGCCGAATCCCGATTGTCAAGGTTCGTTGGAATGCCAAAAGAGGACCCGAGTTTACTTGGGAAAGACAAGATCAAATGCAAAGGAAGTATCCTCATCTATTCGTGAATTCGGAAATGCAAGATCTCGAGGAAGAAACAACGACTACTACGCCTACTTAAATTTCGGGACGAAATTTCTTTTAAGGAGTAGGTAATGTAACATCCCGCCTTTTTCCATTTACTTTTCCGTTATACTAATATAAAGTCCGTTATATGTTTATAACATCTCCCGTTGATGCGCGTTTTAAATTATCTCGTTTAGGTAATTCCCGCACCCGAACGAAAGTTGAGGGACTAAACTTGACAAGGGATCAAACCCTTGACTAGGTCAAGGGGTCAAACCCCTTTCACCCATTCATTTCATCTCCATCTCTCTCTCTCTTTCTCTCTAGCAAGAACACACACACCCAAAACCAAATTCATTCAATCATCATCTAAATCCGATCTAGGAGGCTTACAACAAAATAAATTACATATTCGTGATCCTCTCTTCATCCTCTTCATTTTGGTACCAACTTCATCTCATTTGGGTAACTTTCTAAAATCACTAGATTTTGTGTTCTTGATGTTTTTAACTTATAAAAGTGTTAATTAGTGTTTATGGCTCAAGTGTAACACGAATATATGATTTATATGCTCGATCTCGTTGTTTTAGTGTAACTAGCATGAACTTGAATTTTGGTGTGTTGTTCTTGAATTTTGGATGATCATATGTTGTTAGATGTTAAAAGTTGATGTTTTAATTGTGTTACTAGCATCACTAGCTTCAATTTGATGTGTAGGTTGCCTTAGAAAACTTCATGAACTTGATTAGTGATTTTGGTGAATTTGGGTTAGGGTTTGATGAACTTGAAATGGACTTTTGATGCATTGAATGCCATGGATTATTATTGGTAAGTGTTTAGTTGGATTGTATGCTTGATTACCTTCGAAACGGCATATCATTCATGTAAATTGGTTGCCCGAATCATTGAATTGCATTTATGAACTTGTATGCGGTTAATGTTAAGCATTAGATGCGGTTTTGGTTGTTGTAATAGGTAGATTGATTGATGAAATGTGTTTAGTTGTTTTCCTCGTCAAATTACCTTCCCAACGGTATAAGATACTTGTCTTGATTGTTTGCGGATCATAAATGGTGATTGTTTGAAGTTAGGTTCGTGCATAAAACTTAAAAACTGCCAGAATTCTCTGCACAGGTACCCGCGCGGCGCGCCATATACCCGCGCGGCGCGCCGTTTGGGTCTGTCTAACTTGGTCAATTTTCGAATAATGTTTGCTATGCTACGCACCTCCGATTCACATGTAACTTGTCCTAGCATGCTCATACATGATTAAAAACCTCAGAAAAATAGTTCGGGACACGACCCGAACGTGTTGACTTTTTCGTTGACTTTGACCGACCAAAGTTTGACTTTTTGTCAAACTTAACCAAATGATTTTGCAACCTTCCTAACTTGTTTATATACTTGTATCTTGCATGAAACTTGAAAATTTGATTTCACATGCTAAATAATCGAGTCGTAACGAGCCATAGGACTAATTGAACATCTTTGACCTATCGTGTTTACCGTTATTGATACGACCTATTTGTTTAGGTCAAGACTAGCATTGTTCTTTGCACACGTTTACTTGTCGAAGTACTTTACTACTCGTGCACTCAAGGTGAGATCATAGTCCCACTTTTACTCTTTTTGAACTTACATTTGGGATGAGAAAACATAAACATTTCTTTACTAAGTGAACACAAGTACAGGAAAACAAACATTCTACATACGAGTTTAGAACAAAATCCTCAATTCGATTATCATTAGTTACACTTGCCGGGTGTAAGCGAGAACTTATGTTGTATGGATCCATATGGGTTTGACAAACCCTCATTCAAACGGTTCGCTACCGTTTACGAATGAAATATATTTTCGAGAAACAGTGTATGTTCTAGCACTAAGTGATGGGGTTCAATGGAAGGAAACGTTAAGCATTGATAATTGGGTGCTCGTGAAACAAACTTTTGGAATGTATTACTATTATTTCATTGATGCAAATCTTGTGGTTCACTTGTACTTACTTACTTAAACCTATGATTTCACCAACGTTTTCGTTGACGGATTTCTATGTTTTTCTCAGGTCCTTGAACGATACATGATACATGCTTCCGCTCATTATTTGATACTTGCATTGGATGTCGAGTATATGTGCATTTCATGGAGCGTCTTTTGACTTTACTTTAAACCGTGTCGCCTAGATTTCATTCGTATTATAACGTTGTAATTTAACTATTGGTTGAACAATTCTTGTAAATTTTGGGAACAAATCTTTATTATGAAATGAAGGCGACATATTTCGGTCAAACTTTGTCTTAAAGACTTATGACCACGTAATGGGACCTAAGTAGACGGCGCCGTCAAACATGATTTGGTCGGGTCGCTACACTTACTATGGGTATATACCAATAGGAACTAGCATGGGATTCCACTCTTGATTATGTCATGTATGACTAATCAATTTTAACTACTACCATGAGCTAGTCAACTAACTAGAACTCCTTTTAACCCCACTCACCACTCACCAATTACCACTCATCATTCACTCCATTTCACTTCCAATTCTCTTTCTAATTCTCTCTCAACACACACACACACACACACTATTATGAACGTATTTTTCCAGTATTTAATCATCATCTTCATCAAAAATCACTTCAAGAATCAAGCTATAATCATCATAGGAAGAACACTTCAAAAATCCCTTCAAGTTTACTAATTTACTTCCAAGCTTTCTAATCCATTCCAAGTAATCATCTAAGATCAAGAAACCTTTGTTATATACAGTAGGTTATCTTTCTTATTCAAGGTAATATTCATATTCAAACTTTGATTCAATTTCTATAACTATAAACTATCTTAATTCGAGTAAAAATCTTACTTGAACTTGTTTTTGTGTCATGATCCTACTTCAAGAACTTTCAAGCCATCCAAGATCCTTTGAAGCTAGATCATTTCTTGTCACTTCCAGTAGGTTTACCTACTAAACTTGAGGTAGTAATGATGTTCATAACATCATTCGATTCATATATATAAAACTATCTTATTCGAAGGTTTAAACTCGTAATCACTAGAACATAGTTTAGTTAATTCTAAACTTGTTCGCAAACAAAAGTTAATCCTTCTAACTTGACTTTTAAAATTAACTAAACACATGTTCTATATCTATATGATATGCTAACTTAATGATTTAAAACCTAGAAACATGAAAAACACCGTAAAATCGGATTTACGCCGTCGTAGTAACACCGCGGGCTGTTTTGGGTTAGTTAATTAAAAACTATGATAAACTTTGATTTAAAAGTTGTTATTCTTAGAAAATGATTTTTATTATGAACATGAAACTATATCCAAAAATTATGGTTAAACTCAAAGTGGAAGTATGTTTTCTAAAATGGTCATCTAGACGTCGTTCTTTCGACTGAAATGACTACCTTTACAAAAATGACTTGTAACTTATTTTTCCGACTATAAACCTATACTTTTCTGTTTAGATTCATAAAATAGATTTCAATATGAAACCATAGCAATTTGATTCACTCAAAACGGATTTAAAATGAAGAAGTTATTGGTAAAACAAGATTGGATAATTTTTCTCATTTTAGCTACGTGAAAATTGGTAACAAATCTATTCCAACCATAACTTAATCAACTTGTATTGTATATTATGTAATCTTGAGATACCATAGACACGTATACAATGTTTCGACCTATCATGTCGACACATCTATATATATTTCGGAACAACCATAGAAACTCTATATGTGAATGTTGGAGTTAGCTATACAGGGTTGAGGTTGATTCCAAAATATATATAGTTTGAGTTGTGATCAATACTGAGATACGTATACACTGGGTCGTGGATTGATTCAAGATAATATTTATCGATTTATTTCTGTACATCTAACTGTGGACAACTAGTTGTAGGTTACTAACGAGGACAGCTGACTTAATAAACTTAAAACATCAAAATATATTAAAAGTATTGTAAATATATTTTGAACATACTTTAATATATATGTATATATTGTTATAGGTTCGTGAATCAACAGTGGCCAAGTCTTACTTCTCGACGAAGTAAAAATCTGTGAAAGTGAGTTATAGTCCCACTTTTAAAATCTAATATTTTTGGGATGAGAATACATGCAGGTTTTATAAATGATTTACAAAATAGACACAAGTACGTGAAACTACATTCTATGGTTGAATTATCGACTTAATAAAATAGATCTATCTTTAGGATTCGCGTCAATTAGGGTGTCTGTTCCCTAATTCTTAGATTACCAGACTTAATAAAAAGGGGCATATTCGATTTCGATAATTCAACCATAGAATGTAGTTTCACGTACTTGTGTCTATTTTGTAAATCATTTATAAAACCTGCATGTATTCTCATCCCAAAAATATTAGATTTTAAAAGTGGGACTATAACTCACTTTCACAGATTTTTACTTCGTCGAGAAGTAAGACTTGGCCACTGGTTGATTCACGAACCTATAACAATATATACATATATATCAAAGTATGTTCAAAATATATTTACAACACTTTTAATATATTTTGAAGTTTTAAGTTTATTAAGTCAGCTGTCCTCGTTAGTAACCTACAACTAGTTGTCCACAGTTAGATATACAGAAATAAATCGATAAATATTATCTTGAATCAATCCACGACCCAGTGTATACGTATCTCAGTATTGATCACAACTCAAACTATATATATTTTGGAATCAACCTCAACCCTGTATAGCTAGCTCCAACATTCACATATAGAGTGTCTATGGTTGTTCCGAAATATATATAGATGTGTCGACATGATAGGTCGAAACATTGTATACGTGTCTATGGTATCTCAAGATTACATAATATACAATACAAGTTGATTAAGTTATGGTTGGAATAGATTTGTTACCAATTTTCACGTAGCTAAAATGAGAAAAATTATCCAATATTGTTTTACCCATAACTTCTTCATTTTAAATCCGTTTTGAGTGAATCAAATTGCTATGGTTTCATATTGAACTCTATTTTATGAATCTAAACAGAAAAAGTATAGGTTTATAGTCAGAAAAATAAGTTACAAGTCGTTTTTGTAAAGGTAGTCATTTCAGTCGAAAGAACGACGTCTAGATGACCATTTTAGAAAACATACTTCCACTTTGAGTTTAACCATAATTTTTGGATATAGTTTCATGTTCATAATAAAAATCATTTTCTCAGAATAGCAACTTTTAAATCAAAGTTTATCATAGTTTTTAATTAACTAACCTAAAACAGCCCGTGGTGTTACTACGACGGCGTAAATCCGGTTTTACGGTGTTTTTCGTGTTTCCAGGTTTTAAATCATTAAGTTAGCATATCATATAGATATAGAACATGTGTTTAGTTGATTTTAAAAGTCAAGTTAGAAGGATTAACTTTTATTTGCGAACAAGTTTAGAATTAACTAAACTATGTTCTAGTGATTACAAGTTTAAACCTTCGAATAAGATAGCTTTATATGTATGAATCGAATGATGTTATGAACATCATTACTACCTTAAGTTCCTTGGATAAACCTACTGGAAAAGAAAAAAGTGGATCTAGCTTCAATGGATCCTTGCATGGCTCGAAGTTCTTGAAGCAGAATCATGACACGAAAACAAGTTCAAGTAAGATCATCACTTGAAATAAGATTGTTATAGTTATAGAAATTGAACCAAAGTTTGAATATGATTATTACGTTGTATTAGAATGATAACCTACTGTAAGAAACAAAGATTTCTTGAGGTTGGATGATCACCTTACAAGATTGGAAGTGAGCTAGCAAACTTGAAAGTATTCTTGATTTTATGAAACTAGAACTTTTGGAATTTATTAAGAACACTTAGAACTTGAAGATAGAACTTGAGAGAGATCAATTAGATGAAGAAAATAGAAGAATGAAAGTGTTTGTAGGTATTTTTGGTCATTGGTGTATGGATTAGATATAAAGGATATGTAATTTTGTTTTCATGTAAATAAGTCATGAATGATTACTCATATTTTTGTAATTTTATGAGATATTTCATGCTAGTTGCCAAATGATGGTTTCCACATGTGTTAGGTGACTCACATGGGCTGCTAAGAGCTGATCATTGGAGTGTATATACCAATAGTACATACATCTAAAAGCTGTGTATTGTACGAGTACAAATACGGATGCATACGAGTAGAATTGTTGATGAAACTGAACGAGGATGTAATTGTAAGCATTTTTGTTAAGTAGAAGTATTTTGATAAGTGTCTTGAAGTGTTTCAGAAGTGTATGAATACATATTAAAACACTACATGTATATACATTTTAACTGAGTCGTTAAGTCATCGTTAGCCGTTACATGTAAGTGTTGTTTTGAAACCTTTAGGTTAACGATCTTGTTAAATGTTGTTAACCCAATATTTATAATATCAAATGAGATTTTAAATTATTATATTATCATGATTTTATGATGTACGAATATCTCTTAATATGAAATATATACATTAAATGTCGTTACAACGATAATCGTTACATATATGTCTCGTTTAAAAATCATTAAGTTAGTAGTCTTGTTTTTACATATGTAGTTCATTGTTAATATACTTAATGATATGTTTACTTATCATAGTATCATGTTAACTATATATATATCCATATATATGTCATCATATAGTTTTTACAAGTTTTAACGTTCGTGAATCACCGGTCAACTTGGGTGGTCTATATGAAACATATTTCAATTAATCATGTCTTAACAAGTTTGATTGCTTAGCATGTTGGAAACATTTAATCGTGTAAATATCAATCTCAATTAATATATATAAATATGGAAAAGTTCGGGTCACTACAGTTTAGAGGTTCCCGGGTCATTGTTACAACTTAAGGACTTCGGGGGTTGACGATACATATAAAGTTCATCGGGGTTGGAACTAGATTTCTCTATTTTTATGCCCTTTCCCTTATTATTTTCTTTTGCCTTTTTAAATTCAGTTGGGGTAATTTCTATAACATCATCGGAATTCTCGTCGGAATCCGATTCATCGGAGAATTAGTAATCCTCCCAATATTTTGCTTCCTTGGCGGAAACACCATTGACCATAATTAACCTTGGTCGGTTGGTTGAGGATTTTTTTTTACTTAACCGTTTTATTATTTCCCCAACCGGTTCTATTGCTTCATCCGGTTCCGATTCTTCTTCCGGTTCTGATTCTTCTTCCGGTTCGGACTCTTCTTCCGGTTCCTCTTCGGGAACTTGTGAATCAGTCCACGAATCATTCCAATTTACATTTGACTCTTCATTATTATTAGGTGAGTCAATGGGACTTGTTCTAGAGGTAGACATCTATCACATAATATCAAACGCGTTAAGAGATTAATATATCACATAATATTCACATGTTAAAAAATATATAGTTTCCAACAAAATTTGTTAAGCAATCATTTTTCAAGTAAACACGGTCGAAGTCCAGACTCACTAATGCATCCTAACAAACTCGATAAGACACACTAATGCAAAATTCTGGTTCTCTAAGACCAACGCTCGGATACCAACTGAAATGTCCCGTTCTTATTGATTAAAAACGTTCCATATTAATTGATTTCGTTGCGAGGTTTTGACCTCTATATGAGACATTTTTCAAAGACTGCATTCATTTTAAAACAACCCATAACCTTTATTTCATCAATAAAGGTTTAAAAAGCTTTACGTAGATTATCAAATAATGATAATCTAAAATATCCTGTTTACACACGACCATTACATAATGATTTACAATACAAATATGTTACAACAAAATAAGTTTCTTGAATGCAGTTTTTACACAATATCATACAAGCATGGACTCCAAATCTCGTCCTTATTTAAGTATGCGACAGCGGAAGCTCTTAATAATCACCTGAGAATAAACATGCTTAAAACGTCAACAAAAATGTTGGTGAGTTATAGGTTTAACCTATATATATCAAATCATAATAATAGACCACAAGATTTCATATTTCAATACACATCCCATACATAGAGATAAAAATCATTCATATGGTGAACACCTAGTAACCGACATTAACAAGATGCATATATAAGAATATCCCCATCATTCCGGGACACCCTTCGGATATGATATAAATTTCGAAGTACTAAAGCATCCGATACTTTGGATGGGGTTTGTTAGGCCCAATAGATCTATCTTTAGGATTCGCATCAATTAGGGTGTCTGTTCCCTAATTCTTAGATTACCAGACTTAATAAAAAGGGGCATATTCGATTTCGATAATTCAACCATAGAATGTAGTTTCACGTACTTGTGTCTATTTTGTAAATCATTTATAAAACCTGCATGTATTCTCATCCCAAAAATATTAGATTTTAAAAGTGGGACTATAACTCACTTTCACAGATTTTTACTTCGTCGGGAAGTAAGACTTGGCCACTGGTTGATTCATGAACCTATAACAATATATACATATATATCAAAGTATGTTCAAAATATATTTACAACACTTTTAATATATTTTGATGTTTTAAGTTTATTAAGTCAGCTGTCCTCGTTAGTAACCTACAACTAGTTGTCCACAGTTAGATGTACATAAATAAATCGATAAATATTATCTTGAATCAATCCACGACCCAGTGTATACGTATCTCAGTATTGATCACAACTCAAACTATATATATTTTGGAATCAACCTCAACCCTGTATAGCTAACTCCAACATTCACATATAGAGTGTCTATGGTTGTTCCGAAATATATATAGATGTGTCGACATGATAGGTCGAAACATTGTATACGTGTCTATGGTATCTCAAGATTACATAATATACAATACAAGTTGATTAAGTTATGGTTGGAATAGATTTGTTACCAATTTTCACGTAGCTAAAATGAGAAAAATTATCCAATCTTGTTTTACCCATAACTTCTTCATTTTAAATCCGTTTTGAGTGAATCAAATTGCTATGATTTCATATTGAACTCTATTTTATGAATCTAAACAGAAAAATTATAGGTGTATAGTCAGAAAAATAAGTTACAAGTCGTTTTTGTAAAGGTAGTCATTTCAGTCGAAAGAACGACGTCTAGATGACCATTTTAGAAAACATACTTCCACTTTGAGTTTAACCATAATTTTTGGATATAGTTTCATGTTCATAATAAAAATTATTTTCTCAGAATAACAACTTTTAAATCAAAGTTTATCATAGTTTTTAATTAACTAACCCAAAACAGCCCGCGGTGTTACTACGACGGCGTAAAACCGGTTTTACGGTGTTTTTCGTGTTTCCATGTTTTAAATCATTAAGTTAGCATATCATATAGATATAGAACATGTGTTTAGTTGATTTTAAAAGTCAAGTTAGAAGGATTAACTTTTGTTTGCGAACAAGTTTAGAATTAACTAAACTATGTTCTAGTGATTACAAGTTTAAACCTTCGAATAAGATAGCTTTATATGTATGAATCGAATGATGTTATGAACATCATTACTACCTTAAGTTCCTTGGATAAACCTACTGGAAAAGTGAAAAATTGATCTAGCTTCAACGGATCCTTGGATGGCTCGAAGTTCTTGAAGCAGAATCATGACACGAAAACAAGTTCAAGTAAGATCATCACTTGAAATAAGATTGTTATAGTTATAGAAATTGAACCAAAGTTTGAATATGATTATTACCTTGTATTAGAATGATAACCTACTGTAAGAAACAAAGATTTCTTGAGGTTGGATGATCACCTTACAAGATTGGAAGTGAGCTAGCAAACTTGAAAGTATTCTTGATTTTATGTAACTAGAACTTGTAGAATATATGAAGAACACTTAGAACTTGAAGATAGAACTTGAGAGAGATCAATTAGATGAATAAAATTGAAGAATGAAAGTGTTTGTAGGTGTTTTTGGTCGTTGGTGTATGGATTAGATATAAAGGATATGTAATTTTGTTTTCATGTAAATAAGTCATGAATGATTACTCATATTTTTGTAATTTTATGAGATATTTCATACTAGTTTCCAAATGATGGTTCCCACATGTGTTAGGTGACTCACATGGGCTGCTAAGAGCTGATCATTGGAGTGTATATACCAATAGTACATACATCTAAAAGCTGTGTATTGTACGAGTACGAATACGGGTGCATACGAGTAGAATTGTTGATGAAACTGAACGAGGATGTAATTGTAAGCATTTTTGTTAAGTAGAAGTATTTTGATAAGTGTATTGAAGTCTTTCAAAAGTGTATAAATACATATTAAAACACTACATGTATATACATTTTAACTGAGTTGTTAAGTCATCGTTAGTCGTTACATGTAAGTGTTGTTTTTAAACCTTTAGGTTAACGATCTTGTTAAATGTTGTTAACCCAATGTTTATAATATCAAATGAGATTTTAAATTATTATATTATCATGATATTATCATGTATGAATATCTCTTAATATAATATATATACATTAAATGTCTTTACAACGATAATCGTTACATATATGTCTCGTTTAAAAATCATTAAGTTAGTAGTTTTGTTTTTACATATGTAGTTCATTGTTAATATACTTAATGATATGTTAATTATCATAGTATCATGTTAACTATATATATATATATATCCATATATATGTCATCATATAGTTTTTATAAGTTTTAACGTTCGTGAATCACCGGTCAACTTGGGTGGTCAATTGTCTATATGAAACATATTTCAATTAATCAAGTCTTAACAAGTTTGATTGCTTAACATGTTGGAAACATTTAATCATGTAAATATCAATCTCAATTAATATATATAAACATGGAAAAGTTCTGGTCACTACAGAACATCTAGCTTAAAAGCCGGAATCGCAACGCTAATATATAAAAAAAAATTTCTTATTAAGTTTTAATTAGTTTTTGTAAAATATATACTTTTTAAAATTTAAAAAATTAAAAAAATTAAAAATCGAAAAAATATATATATATAAATCTATTTTTAAGATTTTTTTTTAAAATTATAAAGTATTTCTATTTTTATTTTAGTTTTTAAAACATAAGTTTTTATTTAATTTATATAAATATTTTATATATTTATTAAAACAGAAAATTTAAACAGAAAAATAAAAAAAATAAAACAAAATATAAACCTGTCAAACAAAAGCTCCTGATCTGAAATTTGATACCCCGCGACTCGCGGAGTTTCCAGCTTCAATCACCGCAACTCGCGGAGCCGTCTGACACGGGCCACACAGAAACCCTAACAGCATTTATTAAGGTGTAATTATTATTTATTATTATTATTATTCCTAATTACTTAATTATTATTATAATTAGTTTTAAATTTTTAAAATAAATTGTATTTTAAATTTTAATTAGTTTAATTAGTTTATAAAATTAATAGTTTTATAAATTAAATAATATAAAAATAATATTTTTATAAAAATTATAATTTTTACAACTTTTTGTATATTTTTATATTTTGTCCCTTTTTAATTGTTTTAGCGTAATATTTGTATTTTTCGCTAGTTTTTAGTTTTAAACTTAGTTTTTGCCATAGTTATATTTTTATTTCTAGATTTTTAGGCATTGCCGTAAAATTCCTTAAGTGCTTTTTCTTTAGACTAAGATTTAAGTGCTTTAGAATTCTGCGATGCCTTTTTAAGTTTTAGTTTCTTTTTAAGTTATTGCCATTTGGGATATAGTTTTACTTGTAAGCTTTAATATTTTTAGACGCCTTTTACCTATGTATCAATTATCATTCCAATTAGTAATCTCAATTTGCGATTATAATTTTAAGTTAGTGATAGTAATAAGGTTGGGTTAGTCGAGTGTTTTTAAGTTCTATAAGTCACTCTTTTTCTTTCTTATTTTTATTTTTCGATCTTTTTCTGACACACTTTTTTTTTTTCTTTCTTATTTCTCGCTATTCTAGTTTTTAGGACATAGATTTTTTTTATTCTACTTCTTATCTAAATTTCTTAAAATTACGAAAATTTATTTTAAGTGGTTAAATTGATAGACATCAAAATTTTCTGGTTCGTAGTAATAGTTGGATTTGTACGTGGACCGGGTTATTGGAGCCAAACAGTCCTCAATTATATTGAGACCAAACGAATCCTGCCCCTCTGCTGCATCTTTTGACTATTCGAAACGTGGGCAAAATCAGAAAAGTCTATTAATTGGATAACTTAAATAATTTTTCTTTCCTTTTTAAAAACTAATAGGATATTCAGTGAATGCACCAAGCAAGACGTTCACCATCTTTTGTACGTTCACCACCTGTAACTAGATCAAGACATTTAGCAAATATTACCGTCGTTGATTTTTCTTTAGAATCATCATCCAGTCGACCAAGTACTCCAGTTCAAATTTCCGATAATCCATTTTTTGAACCCGACCTCACAATTGAGAATCCGGAGAATATTCAGGGACGATTCATAGATCCTGAACCACTAAACTTTCCTCCGGAACCACCAATCATTCAAACAGAGATTGTTGAGGAACGAACCATTAAATCAGAATCCTCTAGTGATTTCGATTCAACAAATTCAATTATGGAGAATCTGAAACCTTTAAGTATGGAAGACCGAATGAGAGCTAAATGCACTGGCCAAGGTCACGCAATTACTCATCCTGACATTAATGCGCCAGATTATGAAATCAAAAGACAAATTCTACACATGGTGACTAATCAATGCCAATTTAGTGGTGCACCGAAGGAAGATCCAAATGAACATCTTCGTACCTTTAATAGGATCTGCACTCTATTTAAAATAAGAGAGATTGAGGATGAACAGATATATCTCATGTTATTTCCCTGGACTTTAAAGGGAGAAGCCAAAGATTGGTTGGAATCGTTACCTGAAGGGGCGATTGATACATGGGATGTTTTAGTTGAAAAATTTCTTAAACAATTCTTTCCGGCATCTAAAGCCGTAAGACTTCAAGGAGAAATTGTTACGTTCACACAGAAGCCAAATGAAACTCTATATGAGGTGTGGACAAGATTTGGAAAGTTATTAAGAGGATGTCCGCAACATGGTTTAGACACTTGTCAAATAGTACAAATATTCTACCAAGGATGTGACATCACTACAAGGAAAGACATAGATATAGCAGCTGGTGGTTCTATTATGAAGAAAACAGAAACTGATGCTTACAAAATTATTGATAACACTGCTTCCCACTCACATGAGTGGCACCAAGAAAAAGATATCGTTAGATCATCTAAAGCAGCTAGAGCCGATTCTAGCCATGACTTAGATTCCATTTCCGCAAAGATAGATGCTGTGGAGAGACGAATGGAAAAGATGACTAAGGATATTCACTCAATACGAATTAGTTGTGAGCAGTGTGGAGGACCACATTTGACAAAAGATTGTCTCAGTATTGAATTAACAATGGAACAAAGAGAGAATATTTCATACATAAACCAAAGGCCTGGAAATAATTATCAAAATAATTATCAACCGCCAAGACCTATTTACAATCAAAACCAGAATTATAACCGAAATATTCCATACAACAACCAACAAGGTCCTAGCAATCAACAAGTATCTAACAATAATTACAATCAGCAAAGACCTAATTTTCAAAACAAACCACTACAACAAACCGATGATAAAAAGCCAAATTTAGAATATATGATGACAAAGCTAGTTGAAACTTAAACGCAGTTTTTCACATCTCAGAAACAAACAAATGAACAAAATGCTCAAGCATTTAGAAATCAACAAGCTTCTATTCAAAACTTGGAACAATAAGTAAGTAACCTAGCAAGGTTAATAGGTGAAAGAAAACCGGGAAGTTTACCTAGTGATACAAATGCAAACCCCCGGAATGAAACAGCTAAAGCCATTACCACAAGAAGTGGTACAACACTTAAACCACCTGAAATACCTGTAACTTCTGATGAAGCTATTCCTACTCCACAAGAACCACAACCTGAACAAGATAAGGAAACAGAACCGGTAGTTGAGAAGGTTAATGAAGATAACACAGTTAAGGCTAAACCTTATGTTAAACCATACCAACCACCACTTCCTTACCCGAGTAAAATGAAGAAAGAGAAACTTGAAGCCGAGCAATCCAAATTCTTGGATATGTTTAAACAGATAAATCTAAATCTTCCTTTCATTGATGTGATTTCAGGAATGCCTAGATATGCTAAATTCTTGAAAGATCTGATCACGAATAGAAAGAAAATGGAAGAACTCTCGGCTGTTACTATGAATGCTAATTGTTCAGCAGTGCTGTTGAATAAGATACCAGAAAAATTATCTGATCTAGGAAGTTTCACAATTCCATGTTTTCTGGGTAGTCTTAGTTCAATAGAAGCATTAGCAGACTTAGGTGCTAGTATAAATCTAATGCCGTATTCACTATACGCTAAACTAGACCTTGGAAAATTGAAACCAACCAGAATAAGTATACAACTAGCCGATAGATCAATAAAATATCCTAGAGGGATAATGGAGAACATGCTAGTTAAAGTTGGTACTTCAGTATTTCCAGTAGATTTTGTTGTTCTGGACATGGAAGAAGATTCTCAAGTTCCTCTCATATTAGGAAGACCATTCTTAAACACGGCTAAAGCAATGATAGACGTGTTTGGTAAGAAATTGACCCTAAGTATAGAGGACGAGAGTGTTACCTTTTCAGTTGATAGAGCAATGCAACAACCGCAATCTGCAGATGATACATATTATTATATTCAAACTATAGATTCACATGCAGAATTGTTAAAAGAATTTTCAGAATTACAAGGAACAGGAGAATGTTCTTTAGGAGAAGATAATGAACCAATTGATGAAGCTGAAATGTTAGCTACACTTATAGCTAATGGATATGTACCAACAACAGAAGAAATTCAAATGCTAAAAGAAGAAGACAGATATCGATATAAATCATCGATAGAAGAACCACAGAAATTAGAGTTAAAGCCACTTCCAAACCATTTGGAATACGCTTATTTACATGGTGAATCTGAATTACCTGTAATAATATCGTCTTCTCTTACTGAAAATGAGAAATTACAACTCATTTCTGTGTTGAAAGCTCATAAACCAGCTATTGCATGGAAGATTCATGATATTAAAGGAATAAGTCCTTCGTATTGCACACATAAAATCCTTATGGAAGAAGGTCATAAAACGTATGTGCAACGCCAACGAAGACTAAATCCTAATATGCAAGATGTAGTTAAGAAAGAGATTATTAAACTACTAGATGCAGGTTTGATATATCCAATTTCTGATAGTCCATGGGTAAGCCCAGTTCAATGCGTGCCTAAGAAGGGTGGCATGACTGTCATTACAAATGAGAAAAATGAGCTTATTCCTACTAGGACTGTAACAGGATGGCGTGTGTGTATTGATTATAGAAAATTAAATGACGCCACCAGAAAAGATCACTTTCCCTTACCTTTCATTGATCAAATGTTGGAAAGATTAGCCGGAAATAGTTACTATTATTTTCTAGATGGATTTTCCGGATATTTTCAAATTCCAATAGCACCCAAAGATCAAGAGAAAACCACATTCACGTGCCCTTATGGTACTTTTGCTTACAAACGCATGCCATTTGGACTTTGCAACGCCCCTGCAACCTTTCAAAGGTGTATGATAGCGATTTTTCACGACATGATAGAAGAATGCATGGAAGTTTTCATGGATGACTTTTCAGTCTTCGGTGATACATTTGAATCATGTCTAGTTAATCTGGAACGAATGCTTATTAGATGCGAACAATCAAATCTAGTTCTTAATTGGGAGAAATGCCATTTCATGGTTAAAGAAGGCATCGTTCTTGGACATAAAATCTCAAAGGAAGGAATTGAAGTGGATAGAGCTAAAGTAGATGTAATTGCTAAACTTCCACATCCCACCAATGTTAGAGGAGTTAGGAGTATTCTAGGGCATGCCGGTTTTTACCGACGTTTCATAAAAGATTTTTCTAAAATTGCCACTCCTATGAATAAACTCCTAGAAAAGGATGCTCCATTCATCTTTTCAGATGAATGTATCAAATCTTTTAATATTCTTAAAGAGAAACTCACTAATGCGCCGATCATGATAACACCAAATTGGAATCTACCATTTGAACTAATGTGCGATGCAAGTGATTTTGCAATGGGAGCCGTTTTAGGACAAAGGATTGAAAAAAGATTTCAACCTATATATTATGCTAGTAAGACGTTACAAGGAGCACAAACAAATTACATAACTACTGAAAAAGAACTCCTTGCTATTTTCTTTGCTTTTGACAAATTTCAAATCATATCTCGTTCTAGCTAAAACGGTGGTCTATACCAACCATTCTGCTCTTAGATACCTATTTTCGAAACAAGATGCTAAACCAAGATTAATCCGTTGGATCTTACTCTTACAAGAGTTCGATATTGAAATCCGAGATAAAAGAGGAGCAGAAAATCTCGCCGCTGATCATCTTTCTCGTCTTGAAAATCCCGAATTAGAAGTTCTAAATGAATCGGCCATACAAGACAACTTTCCTGATGAATATCTATTGAAGATAGATTATAATGAAATTCCATGGTTTGCAGACTATGCAAACTAATTAGTATGTGGATTCCTTGAAAAAGGATTATCGTACCAAAAACGAAAGAAATTCTTTAGTGATATAAAACACTATTTTTGGGAAGATCCACATCTATTTAAAAGTTGTCCAGATGGAATAATACGCCGATGTGTATTCGAAGATGAAGCTAGTAAAATTTTAAACCATTGTCACACAGGAGCAACAGGAGGGCATTATGGGCCTCAACTGACAGCAAGAAATGTTTATGAAGCGGGATTCTATTGGCCTACAATTTACAAAGACGCACACCTTCTTTGCAAATCCTGTAATGCATGTCAAAGGGCCGGAAAAATAAGTCAACTTGATGAAATGCCACAAAATGTCATACAAGTATGTGAAGTATTTGACATTTGGGGTATTGACTTTATGGGTCCATTTCTAAAATCTCATAATAATCTCTATATTCTCGTAGCCATTGATTATGTATCTAAATGGGCGGAAGCACAAGCTCTCCCAACTAACGATGCACGAGTTGTAGTCAACTTTTTAAAACGTCTTTTTGCAAGGTTTGGAACACCGAAAGCTTTAATAAGTGATCGGGGAACTCATTTCTGTAATAATCAACTTGAGAAAGTTCTTAAAAGATATGGAGTAACTCATAAAATCTCCACCGCATATCATCCACAAACAAGTGCACAAGTTGAAAATACCAACCGAGCTTTAAAACGTATTCTAGAGAAAATCGTAGGATCAAATCCGAAGGAATGGTCCATTAAATTGGAGGATGCACTCTGGGCTTATAGAACAGCCTACAAAACTCCAATTGGAACCACACCTTTTAGACTCGTTTATGAAAAAGCATGTCATCTTCCTGTAGAAATTGAACACAAAGCATTTTGGGCTTTGAAGACATGTAATCTTGATATACATGAAGCTGGACGTCTATGATTAAGTCAACTAAACGAATTAGAAGAATTAAGACATGAAGCATACGAAAATTCATTAATCTATAAAGAAAGAATGGAGAAATAGCATGATAAAAGAATCAGAAATTTAAAAGAATTTAAAGAAGGAGACAGAGTTCTTCTTTTCAATTCACGATTCAAGCTATTTTCTGGAAAATTGAAATCAAGATGGTCTGGACCATTCATAGTCAAAAGAGTTTTCCCATACGGAACAGTAGAATTAATAAATTCAAATGGGATTGAATTTAAAGTTAATGGTCACAGAGTTAAACACTACATAGATAGTCCAATGGAAGTTGACAACGAAGTTAATCACAATTTCGATACCACAGCTAACTAAGTGTGGGGAGAATCAAGTCTTTAACGGATTTTATGTATTTCTGTTAGAGTTAGATTGTCTGTTTTCGTGTAGTTCTCGAAAATGGAACCCGAATGGTCTTTCCCTAGCAGACCCTAAAGAACTAGTCTTCTCCCCCCATTCTGAATTTTTATTTTTTTTAGGAAATGAAGACTGCCTGTGAACTAAACCATGGTCTAATGCTACACGCTTTGATCACTAAACGTAATAATGACACACTACCGAGTGAAATAGTATCAGTAATCAGAGAAAGATTGGACGGAGTAAGAAAAGAATCCAGATGCGAAGATAATAAGTTACAATTTGGTAAAGGAAAATCAAAATCCGCAGCGAAAAGAAGAGCACGACACCTTGAAAGATGTCACAAATGCGAAAAATGGTCACATGGAGGTAAATGTTCAAATAATCAAACCTATTCAAATACCGAATTTGTTACTTTATGCAGAGACGGACCGTTCATATGTTTAGAAGAAAAAACACTGAATGCTCGAGGTTACGCCTATGTAGCTATGGAAAACCAATTAAACTGACTATCTTATGAATGGGATAGATCATATAACTAAGAATACTATCTCACAGGTAAGTCTGTACAGTTTTTATTTTTTTTATTTTTAACCTTTTGATAATAAACGCTAATTTATTCGCTATAAAGTATTAAATTGGTATTGAATAAAATTAGGTTTGGCGAACGAAATTATTGATATCATTCAAAAATTTATTACATCACTGCGAAATTTAACGTTTATTCTTAAGGTATAAATATCTTTAATCAATCAACCCAAAATATTTCAAAAATTCGTCATGAGTTAAATTAGGTCTTAGAACCGAAATTACTTTACCGAAAAGAGGGGCGCATATTTTTGATAATATTTGATTGATTAAAGTGGGATAAAAAGCCAAAAAGATTTTTAATTTTATTTTTACCATGTTTTTAAAATTAATATATAAATCTTAAATTCATATTGTAAACTTTGTAAAAACAATATATTTAAAATTTTAAATATTTAAAAAATATAATATAAGTTTGGTGTGATTTTGTAATATGAATTTTTAAATTAAGTTTGGTGTGAATTTTTAATTTTTAAAATATGAATTTTTAATTTTATGCATTTCAAATTTTAAGTTTGGTGTGAATTTTTAATATTAATTTTGAATTTTATGTATTTTTAAAGTTGGTGTGAATTTAAAAACAAAAATTTACTTTATCTCATTAAGTTAAAAATATGATTTTTAAAATTCGTCGTAAGTTGAAGACTAGGTCGTTGAATCGAAATTGCTTTACCCGAGGGAGGGACGAGAACTTTTATTATCATTATTTTTAATCTTATTGAATTAAAGTATGCCAAAAACATAAAAAAAAAAACCCAAAAATCTTAGCTTTTAAAACAATCACTACAAAAAGTCAAATTTTAAAATTTTGTCGAAGGACGGACTAGGACATCTGTGACGACCCGTCCTTATCCACCTGGACGAAGTCATCAACATTTGGTCCCATTGCGATGATCGACTCCATGTAATGTCCTTAAATTGAGCAGATGCACAGCGGAAGACTTAATTCGTACCTGAGAATAAACATGCTTTAAAGTGTCAACCAAAAGGTTGGTGAGTTCATAGGTTTATCGTATCTATTATTTCAATATATTAATAGACCACAAGATTTCATAATCTTAAACATAATACACTTGCAAGTGTATGTAAAGCATTCTAAGTGGTTGAGCACTTGGTAACCATACTTAACATTTAATCACGTCGCATATTCCCTTTATTATGAAATCTCACTACACCGTACCAAGTGTAGTCACCGAAACGAAGTACTGTGCAACCGTTGAATACTGGTCGTCCAGTCCGGTTGGGGTTGTCAGGCCCGATAGATCTATCAACAGGATTCGCGTTTACAATACCCATGTAAATAGTAGTTACCAAGCTACAGGGAAGTATGCCAGTGGTACAACTCAACGTAGAATATATTTTTAAGTACTTGTGTCTATTTCGTAAATATTTATAAAAGCAGCGCATGTATTCTCAGCCCAAAAATATATATTGCAAAAGCAATTAAAAGGGAGCAAATGAAAACTCACCTAATGTATTTTGTAGTAAAAATACATATGACTATATTGAACAATGCCGGGTTGGCCTCGGATTTATGAACCTATATCATTTGTATATATATTAATACACATAATCGTACTCAAACAAAATTTTTATATTCTTATTAATTATTATTTATTATGATTTAATAGTGTTATATATATTTATTAATGTTTTATCTTTATCTATTATGTATTAAAATTAATACTTTCATACATAATTATATTGTTATTTATAATATATGTAAAAATGTTTATCTATTATGATAGTAGTAATAATAATAATAATAGTAATAAAATGATAAATTTAAAATAAAGATACTTTTAATAATATTGATAAAAATGATAACTTTAAATAATACTTTTAGTAAAAATGTTAATTTTTAACAATACTGAATATTTATAATCATAACTATAAAAATAATGATACTAATACTTATATGAATATTAATGATAATAATAATAATAATAATAATAATAATAATGATAATAATAATAATAATAATAATAATAATAATAATAATAATAATAATAATAATAATAATAATAATAATAATAATAATAATAATAATAATAATAATAATAATAATAATAAAATGAATCAATAACTACCTCAAATGGGAAGAGTAAAAAAAAACAGAAATAAACTGCCTTGGCACGGGTTCGAACCCAAGACCTCTCGCTCATACGACAACTCCCCAAACCGTCCAACCATCGTTTCATTTCTTAATAGACTCGCATGCCTAAATCTTTATTATGTACAGAATCGATTATCTTCCTCCTCATTACTCATTTGTAGTTCATTAAAAGCCCAAGAAAATAGTCCATCTATTTTTAAAGAAGCCCAATCGAGTTACAAGTCCATTTAATAGTTTATTCAAGCCCAAGACTGATTTGTATGTCTCTGATCCAATAATACCGAAAACAGAAAATAATATAACTAGTAGGTCACAACTTTGATTCTTCATCATCACCACAGGATCACAATCATAAATATCACCGAGCTTATTACAGTTAATCGTCATCATCATCAATCGGTTTGCAACAGGAAACTTTAATGGCTATCGTTGCTGTAGCGAGGAAAAAAAAATACTACAGCGTGATTTGCAGCTGCACTTCTCACTTCACGATTTCTTGGTGGTTTTCGAGCAAGCAATTGTGGGTTTGGGTTGAACAAAACACATAAATACTGCAGCCGTGAACAACATCATCAAGTTATTATTTTAACGTTATCACTTTTGTACTGTTCATCGTCTTCTCCATTAATCTCTCTCTCCTTTATTTGAATTTAATAGCCGAATGGTATAACAGTAGCAGTGATAGCGTAATAGTGGTGTAGGCTTTGGGGTGGTCTCGGTTAACATAGAAACAGAAAGTAACACGGTCATGGGTTTGTGTGGTGGATTCTTTGGTTCGAACTTCGTTTAGAAACGAAAATTATAGATAGAGAAAAAGAAGAGAGAGAGAGAGAGAGAGAGAGAGAGAGAGGATGAGAAAGAGAGATCTAGATGGTGGTTACGATGGTTGTAGAGTGTTGTGGTGATCGAACCAGAGGAAACATGCATTAAACAATCGAATAACAGAAATACTCCCATGGTTTTCGGTTTGTAGCTACATAAAGTGTAAGGTGGTTAGTGGTGGTTGTGTGGCGGCTTGAGGGTGGTGGGAGGTATTGATGGTTGTAACCGAAATTGGAACAGAAACGAAAAGCGAGTATAAGGTGTTGGTTATGAAGTTGATGGATCTAACAAAAGAAAGAATTATGAGTAGTAGTAGTTCATTGGTGAAGTATTAAAGTGGTTTGTTGTGGGTTTTGTAGATGATGAGAGTGGTGTGTGATTTACGGTTAATAGACAACACAAAACAACAACTAATGGTGATGGGTTAGTTCACAGATCAAGAAAGGAAGTAGGAACAAGGAAGATAAATAGAGAAAGTGGCTGTAAGGTAGTTCAACTACACAGAGAAGAGGATAGATAGATGGTTTTTCATTCCATTATATTTGTATGTATATATTATATATAAAAAAATAGACGGATGATGAAAAGCACAAACAGTAATCTATAATTTATTTTAGATTCTTTTTACACAGTATAGCAGCCATTATAATTGGCTTCTTATTACCGACATCAAATAGTATGAGTATTATATCGAGCTCCGTTGTTTACTCAGTGGCGAATAAAAAGTGTTCAGAAAAATCCCATATTTTTAAATTAACTATATTTATTTATTTTAGTCATTATGATATAAAATTTGATTATTAATTTATTAAATAAAAATTACATCAACTGTCCCTCTCAATTCTGGGTAAGATGTAAAAAATGTTAAAATTTAATAACTAGATCCTAAATACATTTTTAGTAAGCCTAAAACTTATGGAACTCATTTTTTTGGATCACTGATTATTTAAAAATCACAAATGTTCCTTTTTAACTTGTTTAATATCGATCGAATGACAATTGAGTGCTACAGACGATTACCAAAATAAATTCGAAACCACAAAATATGCATTTAATATATTTTATTTATATAGATGTGTTTTTAATAATAAATATCATAATATCATATTTTTATTTTATTTTACATAATTAATTTTAATAACAACAACATTAAATATTTCGAATTATACTTCCAATTATTATTTATATATATACACACATCTATTTACAAATAGTTGTTCGTGAATCGCCGGGAATGGTTGATGGTCAAATGAATATATGAATTAGTTCAAAATTTTTGAGACTCAACCTTATAGACTTTGCTTATTGTGTCAAGAATATTAAATCGTATCGAGAGTTTGGTTTAAAATTAGTCGAAATTTTCCGGGTCATGACAACATCGATCCGAAACGACCTCGTCCTAAATAACAAGGGAAACAAAATTTTAAAATTAATTACTTAATTGTTTTAATTAGTATAAGATGTTTTAAAAAAATATATACAAACTCCGCGACTCGCGGAGTTTGAAGGGTCAAACACCGCGACTCGCGGAGGGACTAAAACCCAGAAAAAAATAAAAACGTAAACTGATCAGTCCACACACCACACCACAAAAATACTGCAAAATAACACCCGAAAAAACCCGAGAAAACACTCCCAAATTCACAATTTTTCACCGTTAATCATCAAATCTTTTACTAAAATCATGTTAAGAAGGATGCTATCAAGGAATTACTCAAGAAAAACGGTAAATTTCTACACCTAAACACCATTTAATCCGAAAATTGGTGTTTTTGAGCAATTTTATACCCAATTCGATTTTGATGTTTTTAGTGTAATTATGCTTAAATTGCTTATGTATTATGCTTGTATAACCTAGATTGATGCTATTTAACATGATTATAAGCCTTAAACTTCAAATTTTGAGTAATCTAGGGTTTGTGTTCTTGAGCAATTTGGGGCTTTTTGATATAAACAGGTTATGGCCGATTTTCGTCATGAATTGTTGCTAAATTAAGTAGTGTAACATGTTTAGGTAGTTAAATGATCCAAACTTTGAGCCTAAACATGATTTTGAGAATTAAAGTGGACTTTTTCAAGTCTAAAATTCATGAACTTGATTTTTGAGAGATAATGCCATTTGAAACTTGTTTAATTGCTAGTGATGATTATTTTGACATGTTATTTGAGTTGAATGCTTATGAACTTGGCGAACATTTTCGGATATGCTTATTTGAAAAAGTGTAGATTTGATGAAAATATGAAAATGAGCATAAGTTTGATATAAATTGATCATGTCATTGTAATTATTTTGATTGATGATTTTGCTGACACTAATGCATATTTGGATGCACAAAAATTGTGTTTGATGTGTTTTGCAGACTGAAAGGGGTGAATCTTCATCCCAAGCTCGCAATGCTCCTGCTGAGAATGCGGAACAACAGGAGGTGGATAACTACTACAAACAAGATATACCTCATCCAGTCATGACATTTTCTGATATGCACTTGGAAAATTTGCACCCGAACCTGAGATTTGACAGACTTTGGATAGATTATCCAAAATACCAAAGGGGCCTGCATACTCTTCATTCTAAAGCTGTTGAAGTACCCAGGGTCATAGAATGGGGACCATTAGAAGCTGTAGAATTGGCCGGGCCAATTAGGGAATTACTTGCACAGAGGTATGGTAATTCTACTTTTAACGATTGGGTACGGTTATTCAACATGCGTAGACCTGTATATAAAGTATGGTGTGAAGAATTGTTGTGTAGTATAGAATTAAATGATCGGGTAGCTAGTTTAACCGATCGATCTTTTATTAGATTTTTGTTAGGAGGTTCGATGCACCACATGTCTTTACTAGACATGGCTCAGGCTTTACGTATATATACGCCTGAGGAGTTAGCATCTGTCGATTTTAGAGGGTTGATATTGAATGGTAGGAAGATAGATGAGAATTTTGATACACATGGTGTATGGAGTCAAATGACTAGCCATCACCGATTTAAAGGGGGAAATTACTCTTATTTGGATATAGATAGAGCTGAATTAAGAGTAATTCATAGGTTTTTAGCCAATTCGATTACACAACGAGGTAAGAACAAGAAAAAGGTAAATGAACAGGATTTGTTTTACCACATGTGTATTCGAGACCCACAAAGCGCTGTAAGTATAACTTATTGTGTGGGTTATTATTTATCAGCTATGGTTAGGGGGATGAGACCGCATAGCATAATAGGAGGTGGTATATTTATTACTTTGATTGCTGAATATCTCGGTTTGGATATAAGTTGGGGGGGATTATTAGTCGAAGGACCAGAACCCCGCGATACAATAGGTGTAAATGTATACCATGGTGCGAAGGTTTTGAAGAGGCGAAATAACGCCGCAGTACGATATAATGGTAGACATCCACAGGTTGAGAGAAACCAACAGCCAGGTAATGTGGGAGGGGGAAATGAAATGACAGAAATGCAAAGGTTTATAGCTTCACAAGAGTACGAAAATGCTAGACATCGAGCATTTGAAGATTGGCAAGTTCATCAAAACCAAATCATAGCTTATTGCCAACAAATAGGTAGAAACTATATTCCTACTCCATCGCCCGTATTTCCTCCCTGGTCTATAGAGATCCAACCACCGTATCCTACGTATAACCCAGCCGAAGCATTTTATAACACATATGGTTATGCATGGAACCCCTACTGGTATCACTATCATCCTTAGTCCACTTAGTTTTATTTATTTTATAATTTGTAATGTTGATACATTTAATACTTATGTTGGAATTGTATTAGTTTTTATAATTTACAAATTTTTATTTTTAGATATTAATAATGTTTGAATGTGGGGTAATATACCAAACTTCAAAAATATGTATATATATTTGCAGTTTATCTTATGTACACAACAGGGTAAAACAACGCATTTTCAAAGACTGGCATTAAGTTCAGCAAAAGCAACTAATTTTGACAACAAGTGAAAGGACCCGTTCATATACATTATAAACGATTCACAATAGTTGATTACATCGCGAGGTATTTTGACCTCTATATGATACATTTTACAAACATTGCATTCGTTTTTAAAAGACAAACTTTCTTTACAACGAAAGTTGACGGCATGCACACCATTTCATAATACATCCAACTATAATTGACATAATAATAATCTTGATGAACTCAATGACTCGAATGCAACGTCTTTCAAAATATGCCATGAATGACTCCAAGTAATATCCTTAAAATGAGCTAATGCACAGCGGAAGATTTCTTTAATACTTGAGAATAAACATGCTTTAAAGTGTCAACCAAAAGGTTGGTGAGTTCATAGGTTTATCATAACAATCATTTCAATATATTAATAGACCACAAGATTTCCGTTTATAAATATATGTACACTCGCAAGTGTATAAAAGTATTCTATAAGTTGTAGGCACCCGGTAACAAGCCTTAACGTTCATGTTTTACCCTCTGAAGTACACCAGATCAGGTGTGTTTAAAATAACCTCGAAGTACTAAAGCATCCCATAGTCAGGATGGGGTTTGTCAGACCCAATAGATCTATCTTTAGGATTCGCGCCTACCGTACATAGACAAGTAGTTTAATGTTACCAAGCTAAGGGTATATTTCTGGTTTAAACCCACATAGAATTAGTTTTAGTACTTGTTCCTATTTCGTAAAACATTTATAAATCAGCGCATGTATTCTCAGCCCAAAAATATATATAAAAAGGGAGCAAATGAAACTCACCATACTGTATTTCGTAGTAAAAATACATATAACGTCATTTAACAAGTGCAAGGTTGGCCTCAGAATCACAAACCTATATTAATTATATATATTTATATGTCGATCAATATTTGTCTAACAATTTTTGGTCAAGTCATAGTGTACCACAATCCTAATGCTCGAGACTAATATGCAAAAGTCAACAAAAGTCAACTTAACCCAAAATGACTTCTAAAATTTATACGTGTTTATTATATAAATTAACTATAGTCGTTTTATATATTTAAATATATTTATTAGATTTTATAATAATAAAAGTCATTTATTAATAAAAATTTATATTAACGTTTATATATGATAAAATATACTTTTATATATCTTAAGTAGTAAAATTTATAAAGTTCACTTAATATCTTAAAACTATAGTGGTAAGTATTATTAATGTAATTATATTACACGTGGTGAAAAATATCTTTGTATCCCCTATTTATTTGATAAAATAATATTGATCATAATAATAATAAGTAAAAGTTGTATTATTTTGTAATAATAATTATTATTATTCTATAAAAAAATAACAATATTTATATTTACTAAAAATGTTATTATGATAAAATGATAATACTAACATAATAGTAATAATGATATTTTATAATAACAATGATATTTCTATTAAAATAATAACGACGATAGTAATAATAATCATTTTAAGAATAATACTAAAATTCAGTTGACTATAACTTCAAATCCGTTCATCGAAACCATTCGATATCTAAATGAAAAGTTCTTAATTTTTCGCTAGCTTTCCAATGACATGCATATCATATACCCTATCTCAGTAGCATATGTATCTAATTCAAGATTCAACAAACCTATCTAAGGACAATATCGAATGTACAAGCATGCATAATCCTATATACTCGAGCACTAGTCAGGGATACACTATTGATATATAAAAGTTAAGTTATGAGTGCTCACGTATCAATATTGAGATTCAATATTGCAGGAAAGTACGTAGACGCAACGGAGATGATAAACACTAGATTGACCTCACGAGCATACCCATGAACCATACCCATCACCTCCATAGCTATAACCCATAATTTCCTTAGCTTCGACTCATTCAAAAAAACTATTTTGAAATCACTCGGACATCACTCCGTCGTAATATTTTATGTATACTAATAATATCTTGAAATAATATAGAGTAAATATATATATATATATATATATATATATATATATATATATATATATATATATATATATATATATATATATAAATATATATATATATATATAAATCGATTGAGAGAGTTTAGAGAAATATATTTTCAAGTTTCTATGAAATAATGAAACCTATTGAATTCTATTTATAATAGATTTTTGAATTATTAAAGTGAATTATTAAAGTATGAATTATTAAAGTGAATTATTAAAGTATGAATTATTATAGTGAATTATTAAAGTATGAATCATTAAAGTTAAAGTAAAGTAAAAGTAAAGTAAAGGTAAAGTTAAAGTATAGTAAAAGTATAAAAACTATGTATGTATAATACGCGTATAAATATATATAATATTAATTTAAATCGTTATATATATTTAATGAAATAAAATATAAATATCGTTATATTTATTATACTGGTTAAGTAATGAGTTGTCAAAAGTGATTCTAGATATTTATAAAAGTTATATACGTTTTAATAATAAAGTTCCTTTTAAACTGAAAACGTTTTTGTACGTTTGAAAATAGATTAATAGAATATTATGGAAACCAATTCTCCACTAGCTTTTGTCTAACTTTCGTAAATGACACTTTGTATTTTTATTTATAAATAGCTTTACAAATTATTCCGAATATCGTTAAGAGGAATAGATTTCTTAAATCATAGTGGACCTCTCAACAGAGACTTGTAATCATAATTCAATGTTTCTAATAATTCAATCATTTAATATATATATTTTTTAATTTTGTCGATAATCATATTGAAACAAATACGTTCATATAAAGCATTATACTTTTAAATACTTTGTTGACATTTTCAATTTATAACATATACACATATACATACATATTCATATATGTTCATTTAATGGTTCGTGAATCATTGGAATTTGGTCGAGGTTTAAATGAATGTATAAACATAGTTTAAAATCCTTGAGATTTAACTTAACAAGCATTGCTTATCGTGTCAGAATAATATAAAGATAAAGTTTAAATTTAGTCGGAAATTTCCGGGTCGTCACAGTACCTACCCGTTAAAGAAATTTCGTCCCCGAAATTAGATAGAGGTCGTTATGGCTAACAATGAGAATGTTATTATGACGATTATGAAGTTTTATCATGTCTAAGAAGTATGGATAAAATAATTCGATTACTCAAAGCATATGAGGGAAGTTATCGTAAATGAAGGAAATAAGATTATAGTGATTCGTCATATCTTTTGACGTCATCACAATTGATCTCCGAATTTAAAGAAAATCTTTGTAATCTATGTTGGATTTGATGCTTCGGTGATTAAGGAGATTATGATTCTCTTTGAATTAATACGATAATCCATCTTGATTTCTCTGTCGGGTATTTCACTATAAATCCACCTCCTTCGTTTCCTTACAACTCACACCTTCTATTCTTTCTCCCTCAACTCATATTTTAAAGTATTTGTCAATATGCTTCATCCAGTACTGATTCTCGATATACTCCTCACTTTCATATCTGTCGTTCCTCTTTTTCATCTGCCTCCGGAAGAATCTATTTACTTCTACTATACTCTCGGTTTTATAGTGTTTTTAGTTCTTCCGTGTCTTTATATTGCTATATGCATCGATATATACGGTTTATAATTTTTGGGTGGTTGTTGGGTTTTATATCTTCCCTTATATTTCAAAGCCCCTGCTTTTGTCTTCTATAATCATTGACATCCACAGTTAATGCTCCCTTCTATTTGCTGTGATTTATACTCCAATTTCTATTTTGGAGTTTTGTCCTTTCGTTTCTTCTTCTTGCGATTAAGCAACGTTTGTAATGGTCCAGTATTCGCAGATATGAATTTCAGAATGAACATAGTTAATGTTCTAAGAAGGAAATGGTAATGGCACGATCTTGATTTGTTAATTTACCAGAATACCCTGAAAAGACCGAATCATCAAGAAAATATATTCTTGATATTTTTAGAGATTAAATAGAATACAAGAGTCGTGTAACATGGAATATGATGACAGCATGGTCTGTGAATCGTCATGTCCCATTAGAAACTCAGCATGACTTACTGTAATATAATCACGTTGATCAAGTGTCATTATATTATACTAACTCATGCTTCAGTTCCCAACACCACTTCAAAACATTCATAATTTAAACTCGAAAGTTTATAGAATATAGAAACTAATAGTTTCTTATATGATGTAACACTGATAGCGCAAAGAGATAAATGACTTCAGATAAGATTAGTTGTGAAAATATCTTCAGAAATATCGCGGATATTTATAATGAAAGATATGATAATATCTTAGAATTTCTAATATTGATGGATGATGATGAAGATTTGTCTGTAAAGGTTTAGAATAAACAGTAAGGTATTCGTTAATGACTTTAGCAGGCACTGAATCATTTGGATTCTTTGAAGGCAGATTTAGTCTTTGTGATTTGTCCACAGCCTCCTTCATAGTCTGTTCAATCCGTTTTCCAGTTCCAAACCTTCTCTTTTTCTCAGCTTTACCACCTTACTATTCTTTGTCATCAAACTTTTTACTGTTAAGATCGTTTACAGTTTTTGATGCTTCGTCAGCATTTCAAGAACTAGTTTGCAGTTCAAAATATTTTTCAGAACTTCACATTCAAAGTATGTAAGTCTATGAGATAGACGTTTTACGTACACATATAACTGTTGGTGTAGACATGCTGCGAGATTTCAAAATACTGGGTACTGTTTTTCGATGATTCGTATGACAATTCTCGTTACAAGATGCGAATGAGTAAATGATGTGATTTCAATAAATATAATGATTTTTCGAAAAGTCAAAGATAATTGAAGTTGTTGGTAGGTTTATTGCTAAGGTGGCGAGATATGAAAGGTCCCCAGTAACGATGACGAAAGGGCAACGTATCTATCGAGGTTATAATAAGACTAGTCCGACTGAAAAGTCGAAGTTGACTTGCTGGATCTGTGACAAAACTGTCTACTTTGAAAAGGAATTGAAAAGTCATTTTAGCTAATAAATGCCAAAGGGTCTGACACGGATACGCGTCGAACTATGACTTTGGCTTCGAGAGCTTTTTAGGTACATAAATGTGGGTAATATGTGGTTAGATCATCATCTTGATTGTTCATTGTTTGAAGTGTCTTCGAAAACTTCGGAGAGTTTGAACACAGTTTGTAATCGTTAATATACATATGATGTTCTAACACGGTTTTGAAGTCAAAGTATAGCTTTGAAAGATGTAGGAATCTAAGAGTGATGTCTTCTGTTAAATCATGACTTGGATTTTGATTTGTCAAAATCAGAATGCGTAATCAAATTTGGGTGAGAATGGTTGTTTTGATTTCTATACAAGAATGTATATTGTTGTGTGATTTTGGGAGTATAGTTGATGATTTGCTTAATCAGATTCGAAAAATGTAATATATTAATTGTGAATTTATATATCTCTCGGGTATTACCTACCCGTGAAAAAAAAAATTTCACAATTAATATTTTGTACAACAGAATTTTATTACAGTCTTTATGAAAATATATATGTGTATATTTTCTTCAGATGTAACATAGATTTAATGAGTTAATATTACATTAAACTCATTTGATTTACGGTTGAAACTAGAACTGAATAATCATTAAAGACTTTAGAAATTACATAACTTTTACGGAGTATTTATTCAATAAAATTGAAATTATGAATTAATACTTCGTTATTTGTTGGTGTTTGTAACCCTTGCACCATCTTCTCTAAAGCCACTACTCGAGCGCGAAGCTCGTTGACTTCTTCTATTACACCGGGGTGATTGTCGGTTCGGACGAGCGGATAAATAAAATCTAGAATTTGATGTAGTATATAATCGTGACGAGATACTCTGAAAATGAGAGAGAAAATGGTATTTTGGACCGGTTCGCCGGTAAGTGCTTCAGGTTCATCGCCAAGAGGGCAATGTGGTGGATGGAAGGGATCACCTTCTTCTTGTCTCCAATTATTGAGGAGGCTACGAACCTATCCCCAATTCATTCATAATAGATGATGGCTAATTGGTTTATCCATTCCGGTCACACTGCTTTCGGAGCTTGAGTGGGATTCCATATCGGAATTCGAGGGACTTGAACTAATGACGAATTCCATTTCGTTCGATTGAATAAAGAATTTTTCGATATGAAATGATTTTTCGGCTATCGGGTGGTATTATAATTACATAGAATATCTATATATATAGCGCAAAAGATTTCGTACATTACGGAGGAAATTACGGGATATGTCAGGCAAAGTTTACAGTAACAGATACGCTAAGATATGGATTAGCAGATACGCTAAGATATGAATTTTGTCTATACACTATTCATGCAATCAATGCAGTAAGACGTGTCTAGACTAAAAATGATAAGCAGGCAATTTCCGACAAAAATGATAAGCAAAACTTTTGACATGCAGACACTGTCGAAGTCCAGGCTCATTAATGCATCCTAACGACTATCAGTTAGACACACTAATGCAGACCTGGTTCGCTAAGACCACCGCTCTGATACCAACTGAAAGGACCCGTTCATATACATTATAAACGATTCACAATAGTTGATTACATCGCGAGGTATTTTGACCTCTATATGATACATTTTACAAACATTGCATTCGTTTTTAAAAGACAAACTTTCTTTACAACGAAAGTTGACGGCATGCACACCATTTCATAATACATCCAACTATAATTGACATAATAATAATCTTGATGAACTCAATGACTCGAATGCAACGTCTTTCAAAATATGCCATGAATGACTCCAAGTAATATCCTTAAAATGAGCTAATGCACAGCGGAAGATTTCTTTAATACCTGAGAATAAACATACTTTAAAGTGTCAACCAAAAGGTTGGTGAGTTCATAGGTTTATCATAACAATCATTTCAATATATTAATAGACCACAAGATTTCCGTTTATAAATATATGTACACTCGCAAGTGTATAAAAGTATTCTATAAGTTGTAGGCACCCGGTAACAAGCCTTAACGTTCATGTTTTACCCTCTGAAGTACACCAGATCAGGTGTGTTTAAAATAACCTCGAAGTACTAAAGCATCCCATAGTCAGGATGGGGTTTGTCAGACCCAATAGATCTATCTTTAGGATTCGCGCCTACCGTACATAGACAAGTAGTTTAATGTTACCAAGCTAAGGGTATATTTCTGGTTTAAACCCACATAGAATTAGTTTTAGTACTTGTGCCTATTTCGTAAAACATTTATAAATCAGCGCATGTATTCTCAGCCCAAAAATATATATAAAAAGGGAGCAAATGAAACTCACCATACTGTATTTCGTAGTAAAAATACATATAACGTCATTTAACAAGTGCAAGGTTGGCCTCCGATTCACAAACCTATATTAATTATATATATTTATATGTCGGTCAATATTTGTCTAACAATTTTTGGTCAAGTCATAGTGTACCACAATCCTAATGCTCGAGACTAATATGCAAAAGTCAACAAAAGTCAACTTAACCCAAAATGACTTCTAAAATTTATACGTGTTTATTATATAAATTAACTATAGTCGTTTTATATGTTTAAATATATTTATTAGATTTTATAATAATAAAAGTCATTTATTAATAAAAAATTATATTAACGTTTATATATGATAAAATATACTTTTATATATCTTAAGTAGTAAAATTTATAAAGTTCACTTAATATCTTAAAACTATAGTGGTAAGTATTATTAATGTAATTATATTACGCGTGGTGAAAAATATCTTTGTATCCCCTATTTATTTGATAAAATAATATTGATCATAATAATAATAAGTAAAAGTTGTATTATTTTGTAATAATAATAATTATTATTCTATAAAAAAAATAACAATATTTATATTTACTAAAAATGTTATTATGATAAAATGATAATACTAACATAATAGTAATAATGATATTTTATAATAACAATGATATTTCTATTAAAATAATAACGACGATAGTAATAATAATCATTTTAACAATAATACTAAAATTCAGTTGACTATAACTTCAAATCCGTTCATCGAAACCATTCGATATCTAAATGAAAAGTTCTTAATTTTTCGCTAGCTTTCCAATGACATGCATATCATATACCCTATCTCAGTAGCATATGTATCTAATTCAGGATTCAACAAACCTATCTAAGGACAATATCGAATGTACAAGCATGCATAATCCTATATACTCGAGCACTAGTCAGGGATACACTATTGATATATAAAAGTTAAGTTATGAGTGCTCACGTATCAATATTGAGATTCAATATTGCAGGAAAGTATGTAGACGCAACGGAGATGATAAACACTAGATTGACCTCACGAGCATACCCATGAACCATACCCATCACCTCCATAGCTATAACCCATAATTTCCTTTGCTTCGACTCATTCAAAAAAACTATTTTGAAATCACTCGGACATCACTCCGTCGTAATATTTTATGTATACTAATAATATCTTGAAATAATATAGAGCAAATATATATATATATATATGTAAATCGATTGAGAGAGTTTAGAGAAATATATTTTCAAGTTTCTATGAAATAATGAAACCTATTGAATTCTATTTATAATAGATTTTTGAATTATTAAAGTGAATTATTAAAGTATGAATTATTAAAGTGAATTATTAAAGTATGAATTATTAAAGTGAATTATTAAAGTATGAATTATTAAAGTGAATTATTAAAGTATGAATTATTAAAGTGAATTATTAAAGTATGAATTATTAAAGTTAAAGTAAAGTAAAAGTAAAGTAAAGGTAAAGTTAAAGTATAGTAAAAGTATAAAAACTATGTATGTATAATACGCGTATAAATATATATAATATTAATTTAAATCGTTATAAATATTTAATGAAATAAAATATAAATATCGTTATATTTATTATACTGGTTAAGTAATGAGTTGTCAAAAGTGATTCTAGATATTTATAAAAGTTATATACGTTTTAATAATAAAGTTCCTTTTAAACTGAAAACGTTTTTTACGTTTAAAAATAGATTAATAGAATATTATGGAAACCAATTCTCCACTAGCTTTTGTCTAACTTTCGTAAATGACACTTTTTATTTTTATTTATAAATAGCTTTACAAATTATTCCGAATATCATTATGAGGAATAGATTTCTTAAATCATAGTGGACCTCTCAACAGAGACTTGTAATCATAATTCAATGTTTCTAATAATTCAATCATTTAATATATATATATTTTAATTTTGTCGATAATCATATTGAAACAAATATGTTCATATAAAGCATTATACTTTTAAATACTTTGTTGACATTTTCAATTTATAACATATACACATATACATACATATTCATATATGTTCATTTAATGGTTCGTGAATAATTGGAATTTGGTCGAGGTTTAAATGAATGTATAAACATAGTTTAAAATCCTTGAGATTTAACTTAACAAGCATTGCTTATCGTGTCAGAATAATATAAAGATAAAGTTTAAATTTAGTCGGAAATTTCCGGGTCGTCACAACAAGATGCAAAATAAATGTGATATAACAACAAGACGGAATGAACAAATGATATGCACCATTTATCATTCAGCAAACAAACGCCAATATGTTTGGAAACTTTGATAAAATTTAATCATTTTCACACAAATTACCCTCAATAATTTAAATTGTTACTGATTTCTTGCAAATGAGGGCATTGCAAGATCTTAAGTGTGGGAAGGGGTTAAATTCTTTCGGATTTTAAAATTTATACACTTGGTTACCATTAGAAATACTAGTAAAGTAGTAGTTGTATTAGAATCTAGTGCTCTCTGATAATAAAGAACAACCCTAGTTTTATATACTGACTACCCAATTCTAGTAAAATTTTTCAAAATTTTCAATTAAATGAACTCAAAATCATGTTTATACATATTTATGAACGATAAAACTAGGTTTTAACACCGAAATTATTGTTACCTCGGAAAGGACATAAATTGAGAAACAAACCAAAATGTTAAAATTCATTTAAAATGGAATAGAGGACAATAAAAAGGAAACTAAAAGCCAAGTGTGGGAAAATTTACCAAGATATTTTAAACATATGTCACATATTTCTGTAACAAATAACTGAAAATACTTTTGCTTTGGACTAAACTAAACTGTTTTACCCGATGAAAGAAAAGAAGAGATGGATCTACACGATGAATCAATTCCTTCATTAAAAGGAAGTAAAGTCTTCCGAAAAAGAAACGCGCTTCTTGATTTAGGTCAGGGAGTTGTCGTCCAGACCAGCTGTAGGTTGACGAAAAATCTAGAAAAGTCATCACTAAAATCAGCAGGAAATCCACGGACCTCAGCATAAAACAGGGTCGCCAAGTGGTCAGATTTATCCTAACCATGCGAAGGATTTATCTCGTAAAATGGGGGGGGGGCACCGTGCAAATTAGCTGGATAAGACTAATGAATCAGATCCCCAGAAAGGATAATCTCCTTAAAAGATCAAAAATCAGCTTTTAAGCCTGATATTACTCAATCCTTGAGATTGACCTTAAAGATTGAGAATTACAAACTCATGGAATTCAATGATATCTAAACTCGAGCCTGAACGAGAAAATATTTTGATCAAAATTACAAATCGATTTATTTTCTAAAAACCCATTTTCAATGCGTTCATTACCATTAAACGTAAAATCCTAGGAATTCACCTGGAATTCATTAGGTCACCTGAATCAAATCGGGTGTCAACCGTAAGAACGGTGGTTGCATAGCATGGTCGAAGACAGGACCTTGTTCCAGACCGAAAAATTATAAGGGTGAGCTTTACTATTGCTTCTACAAAGAATAGTAATTGCGTCCGACACGTTATAGACCATAATTAAAAGCATGTCAGGGGACATTGCCTTAACAAGTTGCTTGTTCAACGCTTTCCTTTACAACCGGACGGTAGTTTACCGAAAGGTAATATATGGGACAAGTAAACTAGACGTGTTGCTTTCCAAATACAAGGTTAGCAAATGGGTGACACAAAACCATAAGTTTTGAGCTAAAATTTTCAAATCTGAAACCCACCAAACCCACAAAAATATTTTGCAAACATCGGTGAAGGGTTATTCCGGAAAACTTATCTAGGGTAAAAGCTAGATTTAATTTTCAAAAGATCAAATGTTTTCATAAAGATCCAATTTCCTTAAAGGATCTAAATTTTTATAGTCATATGGGACTGTAAACCACAACGTTACTACCATTGTTTATACCGCCGTAAAGAAATCCCAGATGTACAAAGTGTGAAGAATAAAGAAGTGATTCTAGTATTTCAAGACTATATTGCTTGAGGACAAGCAACGCTCAAGTGTGGGAATATTTGATAATGCTAAAAACGAACATATATTTCATAGCATTATTCCCCAAGAAAGACAAGCTTTTAGTTGCAATTGTTCTATTTACAAGTGATATTCGTTTAAATATTAAAAGGTGAAGACAAAAGACAGATTCGACGAATTGAAGACGCAAACGACCAAAAAGCTCAAAAGTACAAAATACAATCAAAGAGGTTCCAATTATTGATAAGAAACGTCTAGAAATTACAAGAGTACAAGATTCAAAACGCAAAGTACAAGATATTAAATTGTACGCAAGGACGTTTGAAAATCCGGAACCGGGACCAGAGTCAACTCTCAACACTCAACGCAACGGACTAAAAATTACAAGTCAACTATGCACATAAATGTAATATAATATTTAAATAATTCTTATAATTATTTATATATTATATAAATAATAAAAATCCGTCGGCAAGAAAGACTCCAAAGTTGGTGAGCTGGAATTTCAAACTCTGCGACTCGCGGAGTTTGAAGGCAGAAAAGGCCGCGAGTCGCGGAGACCCCCTGAACTCAATTCCCTATAAAAGCAAACGAATTCTGATCATTTTATATATCAATATATATATCCATAATCTATCTCTCTCTCAATATATACGTAAATATATATATATATATATATATATATATATATATATATATATATATATAATTTATATTTTAATTTTAATTTTAAATCCTAATAATAAGGGTATGTTAGCGAATGTTGTAAGGGTGTAAGTCGAAATTCTATCCGTGTAACGCTACGCTATTTTTAATCATTGTAAGTTATGTTCAACCTTTTTAATTTAATGTCTCGTAGCTAAGTTATTATTATGCGTATTTAAAACGAAGTAATCATGATGTTGGGCTAATTACTAAAATTGAGTAATTGGGCTTTGTACCATACTTGGGGTTTGGACAAAAGAACGACACTTGTGGAAATTAGACTATGGGCTATTAATGGGCTTTATATTTGTTTAACTAAATGATAGTTTGTTAATTTTAATATAAAGATTTACAATTGGGCGTCCCTATAAATTACCATATACACTCGATCGGACACGATGGGCGGGGTATTTATATGTACGAATAATCGTTCATTTAACCGGACACGGGAATGGATTAATAGTCACTAGAATTATTAAAACTGGGGTGAAATTATGTACAAGGACACTTGGCATAATTGATAACAAAGTATTAAAACCTTGGGTTACACTCAGTCGACATCCTGATGTAATTATTAAACAAAGTATTAAAATCTTGTTACAGTTTAAGTCCCCAATTAGTTGGAATATTTGACTTCGGGTATAAGAATAATTTGACGAGGACACTCGCACTTTATATTTATGACTGATGGACTGTTATGGACAAAAATCAGACGGACATATTAAATAATCCAGGATAAAGGACAATTAACCCATGGGCATAAAACTAAAATCAACACGTCAAACATCATGATTACGGAAGTTTAAATAAGCATAATTCTTTTATTTCATATTTAATTTCCTTTATTTTATATTTAATTGCACTTCTAATTATCGCATTTTTATTGTTATTATATTTAATTGCACTTTTAATTATCGTACTTTTTAATTATCGCAAGTTTATTTTATCGCACTTTTATTATTCACAATTTCATTATCGTTATTTACTTTATGCTTTGAATTAAGTCTTTTATTTATTTAATATTTTACATTTTTTTTAACTGCGACTAAAGTTTTAAAATCGACAAACCGATCATTAAACGGTAAAAACCCCCCTTTATAATAATAATATTACTTATATATATATTTGTATTTTTATAAAATTAAACTAATATAGCGTTAAGCTTTGATTAAAAGATTTTCCCTGTGGAACGAACTGGACTTACTAAAAAATACACTACTGTACGATTAGGTACACTGCCTATAAGTGTTGTAGCAAGGTTTAAGTATATCCATTCTCTAAATAAATAAATATCTTGTGTAAAATTGTATCGTATTTAATAGTATTTCCTTGTAAAATTTAATAGCTATTTTATATACACCTCGCATAACATCAGTTGTAGCTATGGAGGTGATGTGTATGGTTCATGGGTATACTCATGAGGTCAAATTTAGTGTGGGTCATCTCCGTTGCGTCTACGTACCTTTCCTGCAATATTGAATCTCAATATTGACACATGAGTACTCGTAAATTAATTTTTACATAATAATAGTGTATCCTTGACTAGTGCTCGAGTATTTAGGATTATGCATGCTTGTATTTTTGATATTGCCCTTAGATAGGTTATGTTGAATCTTGAATTAGTTACACCTGTGATTGAGATAAGGTATAAGATATGCATGTCCTTGGAGAGCTAGTGAAAAATTAAGAACTTTTCCTTTAGATATCGAATGGTTTCGATGAATGGATTAGAAGTTATAGTCAATTGAATTTTTGTAAAAATGATTATTATTATCGTCGTTATTATCGTCCTTCTAGTTTTATCAAATTATTATTATTATTATTATTATTATTATTATTATTATTATTATTATTATTATTATTATTATTATTATTATTATCAGTAAAATGTATTATCATTCAAAATTGTTATTTTTTTTACTATTATTACTATTGTTATTATCGTTAAAGTTATAATTAATATTATTAGTATTTTTATCATTAAAATAGTTATTAGTATTAATATTATTATAATAGTTATTATTATTAGTATTATAATTAAAACTAATATTAGTAACACTTAATTATTATGATTATTATTATTACCATTAAAAGTGAACGCAATATAAAAGACGATTTAAAAACTACTAACAAATCGATTAGGAAATAATGAGTATGAGTATCATGATGAAATTTAAAATATTGTAAGATAATTATCATTTTTTTTATTATTTTTATCACTAATATTATTAAAAGTATTAGTAATATTAAAAATATCATTTTTATGAAAATTATTATTTTTAAAAGGAATATCATTGTTAATCAAAAATTTTATTTTTATTATTATCGTTTTATCATAATTTCATTTTTTTAAATATAAAAATTAATATTTTTATAACAATAATTATTATTACAAAGTAATACAACTTTTACTTACTATTATTACCAATGTTAATTTATCAAATAAATAAGTAATACAAATAATGTAATTACCTTAATGAAACCTATCAAAATATTTTTTATGAACTTTATAAATTTTATTACTTAAGATATATAAAAGTATATTTTTATATAAAATTATATTTATTAATAAAAGAATTATATCATTTACTCTAGTAAAATCTTTTAAAAGTATTTAAAATTATTTAAAAATATAAAACAACGATATTTAAAATATATAATAATCATGTATAAATTTTGGAAATCATTTTGAGTCAAATTGACTTTTGTTGACTTCTGCATATTAGTCTCGAGCATTAAGATTGTGGTACACTATGACTTGACCTAATTTATTAAATAAATATTGACCAACATATAAAAATATATAATTAATATAGGTTCGTGAATCCGAGGCCAACCTTGCACTTGTTCAATGATGTTATATGTATTTTTACTACGAAATACAGTATGGTGAATTTCATTTACCTTTTTACACTTTATATTTTTGGACTGAGAATACATGCGCAATATTTATAAATGTTTTACAAAATAGACACAAGTACGTGAAACTACATTCTATGGTTGAATTATCGAAATTGAATATGCCCTTTTTTTATTAAGTCTAGTAATCTAAGAATTAGGGAACAGACACCCTAATTGACGTGAATCCTAAAGATAGATCTATTGGGCCTAACGAACCCCATCCAAAGTACCGGATGCTTTAGTACTTCGAAATTTATATCATGTCCGAAGGAGGATCCTGGAATGATAGGGGATATTCTTATATGCATCTTGTTAATGTCGGTTACCAGGTGTTCACCATATGAATGATTTTTGTCTCTATGCATGGGACGTATATTTATGAGAACTGAAAATGAAATTCTTGTGGTCTATTAAAATGATGAAAATGAATGATTATGATAAACTAATGAACTCACCAACCTTTTGGTTGACACTTTAAAGGATGTTTATTCTCAGGATTGTAAGAAATCTTCCGCTGTGCGTTTCCTCATTTTAAAGATATTACTTGTAGTCTTTCATGGCATATTTCGAAGAACGTTGCATTCGAGTCATTGAGTTCATCAAAGATTATTATTAAATCAATTTATAGTTGGATAGTGGATATTATGAAATGGTATGCATGCCTGTCAATTTTCGATGTAAAGAAAGTTTGTCTTTTAAAAACGAATGCAATGTTTGTAAAATGTATCATATAGAGGTCAAATACCTCGCGATGTAATCAACTATTGTGAATCGTTTATAATGTATATGAACGGGACCATTCATTATTATGTTTGTATATTTATATTTTTATGTTCATCCTATTAAAATGAGTAGCTAGTTACCTATAGTGTTTGCTTAGATGTAGAGCCCTAGTGAAATGGATTGTTATCATTTGTAAACACTAAAATGTAACTTGAGTATTTTTAACATTGTGCCTAGCTAAAAGAACCATTGTTATGTAATTAGATATTTAATCCTTATTACTTAATTTATTAGATATAAATAGCGAAGGTTATTTTTATTTATATAAATTAAGCTTTAACATTAAAAATGGTTTAGATGAACTTATGGATAAATTATTAACACTAATTTAGAAATAGGATTCGGTGGTTTGGGTAATATCATTAGTTATATAATCTTGAAATTGTAAAAAGGGAAATCGTTACGATTTAGGTTTTGGCGAAAGTCAAAACTAGGTTAGGTCTCAATTTAAATACTTGGGGTATAGTTAACTATCTAAATAAGATCCGATGAAAATTAGATTTAATTTAGTTAGTTGAAACTTTATATATTCGAAAGAAAGTATAAAGTTATATATAAAAACATTTTAATCGGACTTAATGTCAAAACAATCCATGGATCTAGAGACAAAACATTAAAGTAAACACTCTTATTTAATTATATTGCAAGTTATTATTTTTACTTATTACCATTCAGTAATATAATTGTATTATCATAAATAGTGTAATTTCATTTAATTCACTTTTAATTTAAAGATTATAAATCTTGTAATCTTGTAATTTTAATTATCAAGTAAGTTAGTTTAATTAAGTTATTTTTCATTATTGTTATTGTTATATTATATAATTCCTAATCCAAAAACCCCCTTTAAATTAGGTTAACATCAAAGACTATTAAAAAACCATTAAACACTCCATCTCCCTGTGGAACGAATCGGATTTACCTATAAAACTAAACTACGTGGATAGGACTAGTTGCCTATATATGTGAGAAATCAACCCGAATTCATTAAAACACCATATATACAATAAATCAATTCGTGTAACAAAACAACTCAAATCCATTCAAAATAAAAGTTACGATTCAGCACATCAACTTTTTGGCGCCGCTGCCTGGGAGTTGGCAGTTAAATAAATAGATAATTTTTCTGATTCGTAGTAGTAGTTGGATTTGTACATGGACTGGGTTATTGGAGCCAAACAGTACCCAATTATATTGGGACCAAACGAATCCTGCCCCTCTGCTGCATCTTTTGGCTATTCAAAACGTGGGCAAAATCAGAAGGAAAATCTGTTTGTTTAAAGGTTTTTATCATTATTTTTATGTTATTCGATCCTTTTGTAGGAATTCAATTCCTAGAAAAGCTTTTGGTGTTGTGATTGCATAATAGAAATTAATGCATGAATTTACATTCTTCCAACACTGATTTAACTCCTTCATATCCTGAACCCGAAAGGGAATTTCACGAACGCTTCAGAGCTCAAGAAGTAGAGTCTCTCGCTGAGGGTTTAGAATCACTTTCATTGGATTCTAACTCTGAACCAGTTATTCAACCAGTCATAGAGCCAGTTATTAAAGAAGAGGAAGAGATGGCTGCTACAAATCAAACGATGGATGCATTAATGAGGGCAACAAGAACAGGTCAAGGCCACGCAATTATTCAACCCACGATGTCTGACGGCTTTGAAATAAAGGGTCAATTTCTCCACATGGTGACTAGTACATGCTAATTCGGTGGAGCTCCGAATGAGGATGCTAACGAGCATCTTCGTAAATTTATAAGCATTTGCAAGCTATTCAAAATCAAGGATGTCACCGATGATGTCGCATGTTTAAAAATCTTTCCATGGTCGTTAAAGGATGATGCAAGAGATTAGTTAGACTCGTTACCAGAAGGTTATATCGAAGATTGGAATGATATGATGGACAAGTTTTTGTCAGAGTTCTTCCCTGCTTCAAAAGCAGCAAAGTTACAAAGTGACATAAATCACTTTAAACAAAAGACTAATGAGACTCTTTATGAAGCTTGGACCTGATTCAATAAAATACTTAGAATATGTCCTCAACACGGGTTGAATACATTCCAAAAGGTCCAAATATTCTATAAAGGAGTCAATGTGGCTACTCGAAAAGATATTGATGTTGCAGCACGAGGTACAATCATGAAAAAAACACCCGAATAAGCTCACACAATCATTGCCGATATAGCAGCACATTCTCATAATTGGCATCAAGAGATGGAGTTCTCTAGATCAACAACTGTTGCTAGTATTGAAAGCAACGATGAAATTGCTGCTTTAAAAGTTCAATTGGCAAATCAAGGAAGGCAAATTGAGAAGGTGATCAAGGAAATCCATGCTATTAGGGTAGGGTGTGAATTGTGCCAAGGTCCTCACCTTACTAGAGATTGTGATCAAACAACAATGGAAGAGCAAGCGAATTTCTTAGGTTACTTGCGAAAAGGTGAAATAAATTTCAACGATTTTCCAACGGTTGAAGCAATGCACCGGAAATATCCTCCTATTAACAGCTACCAAATAGGAGGACCTTAAGGTTCAAACAATAATTACCAAGGAGAAAATCCAGTTTACCAAAATAACAGGAATTTCTCAAATCAAAATCAAAGAAATGCACCACCGGGTTACAATCACCTAAATAACCGAAATCAACCTCAACGAAATTACCAAAATAATTTCCAACACAATCAACCACAACCACAAGCACCTATACAACCACAACCCGAGAAGAAATTCGGTTTAGAAGATCTTTTGAGAGATTTTATGGTTAAGCATGAGCAAACTGCAGAACTTCAAACTCAGCAAATTCGAAATCAACAAGCTACGATACAGAATTTAGAAAGAGATGTTGGAAGGATCTCACAGTTACTAGCAGAGAGACCACCAGGAGCTCTCCCCTCAAATACTCAAGTGAATCCCAACAACAGTTAAACAAGGAATGAGCAAGTAAATTCCATAACTACGTAAAGTGGGTTAACCATTAACCCCGATATTCCAAAACCTCCTGCTCGTGGTCCAATTCCAAATGAAAAAGATTCTACCGTGGAAGAGGATAAAGTGCCAACCACAAGTGCACCTAAAACTCAACCGCTATTAAAAGAATACAAACATCCAATTCCATATCCACAATGTTTGAAGAAAGATAAATTACAAGCACAGTACAACAAGTTTGCTGAAATGATTAAGCAAATTTGTATCAATGTACCACTTGTAGATGTTCTTGCGGGTATGCCAAATTATGGAAGGTTTATCAAGGATCTCATAGTCGATAAAGGTAAATATGAAGAAGTTTCAACCACATTCCTTAATGAGGAATGCTCGGCAATTTTGCAAAAGCAAAAGATGCCACCGAAACTTGGAGATCCTGGTAGTTTCATTATTCCGTATCTGATGGGAGATTTAGTAATGTACGATTCATTAGCTGACTTAGGCGCAAGTATCAATCTTATGCCACACTCCTTGTACTTAAAACTAAACCTAGGTAATCTAAAACCAACTAGGATGTGTATACGCCTAGCCGATAGAACTTTTAACTATCCTATTGGTATTGCCGAAAACCTACCGGTTAAAGTTAATCATTTAATTTTTCCTGCCGATTTCGTTGTCCTTGAAATGGAAGAAGATAGCAAGGTTTCCCTAATTCTAGGGCGACCTTTTCTAAATACCGCCGACGCGATTGTGCTTGTTAAAGATAAAAAACTTAGTCTAGGTGTAAGGGAAGATATAGTTACCTTAAACATAGATAAAGCTATAAAACAACCTATCTCCTCCAATGACGAATGTTATAAGGTAGATATTGTTGATTGTTGTGTTGAAGAAGAATTACAAGAATTACTAAATGTCGACACCTCGAACTTCACCCCAATGAGTGAAAGTAATGAATTTGATGTAGAGCTTGAACTTGACGAATTGTTGAAAGTAGTCATCGATGAAGATTGTTGTAAGGAAGAAATTCTCAATGAAGATGAAACTTTTGAAGAAATTACCGATGGTAATAGGTTCCGGATAAAATCTTCCTTGGAAGAACCACCAACCTTGGAACTTAAAGAACTCCCGAAACATTTGGAGTATGCTTATCTCCAAGGTACGTCACAATTACCTGTTATAATTTCATCAAAACTCTCCGATAACGAAAAGAGTAGGTTAATGTCCATTCTAAAAACTCACAAGAAAGCAATTGCTTGGAAAACAATCGATATTCCAGGGATTAACCCCGCTTATTGTACTCATAAGATTCTAATGGAAGAAGATTTTAAACCCGTGGTACAAAGGCAATGAAGGTTAAACCCTAACATGAAATAATTTGTCAAGAAGGAGGTTATCAAGTTACTTGATGCTGGGTTAATATACCCTATATCCGATAGCCCATGGGTTAGTCCTGTTCAAGTGGTACCCAAGAAAGGGGGTACAACTGTCATCCTTAATGATAAGAATGAATTAGTTCCTACAAGAACAGTCACTGGTTGGAGAGTCTGTAAAGACTACCGTCGTTTAAACGACGCCACAAGGAAAAATCATTTCCCACTTCCTTATATTGACCAAATGCTAGAACGTTTAGCGGGAAAAGATTACTATTGTTTCCTTGATGGATTCTTCGGTTATTTTCAAATTCCCATTGATCCAAAAGACCAAGACAAGACAACATTTACTTGTCCATTTGGTACCTTCGCATACCGACGAATGCCATTCGGATTATGCAACGCGCCAGGCACCTTTCAAAGGTGTATGATGGCAATCTTTCACGACATGATAGAAGGAAGTATGGAAGTCTTTATGGACGATTTCTCTGTTTTTGGAGACTCTTTCGATTCATGCCTTTCCAACCTCGAGCGAATGTTAATTCGTTGCGAGGAATCAAATCTTGTTTTAAATTGGGAAAAATGCCACTTCAAGGTGAATGAAGGCACTGTTTTAGGACACAAGATTTCTCGAGATGGAATGAAAGTAGACAAAGCTAAGATCGATGTAATCTCAAAGCTTCCTCCTCCAACTAACGTTAAAGGAATTCGTAGTTTCTTAGGTCATGCGGGATTCTATCGACGATTCATAAAGGACTTTTCCAAAATTGCTCGACCCATGACTAAACTTCTTGAGAAAGATAGTAAATTCGACTTCAATGACGAATGCTTACAAGCTTTCTCCATTCTAAAAGATAAACTTACGAATGCACCTATCATAGTATCTCCCAATTGGTCCAAACCATTCGAACTAATGTGTGATGCTAGTGATTTCGCACTAAGAGCCGTTTTAGGACAATGCCAGGATAACAAATTTCAACCAATATATTATGCAAGTAAAACACTAACAGGAGCACAATTCAACTATACAACTACCGAAAAAGAACTCCTTGCAATTGTATTTGCTTTTGATAAATTTAGATCATATCTTGTGTTATCTAAAACGATTATTTTTACCGATCATTCAGCCCTAAAGTACTTGTTCAAGAAACAAGATGCAAAATCTAGATTGATACGTTGGATTCTTCTCTTATAAGAATTTGATATAGAAATCAAGGATCAAAAGGGTGCTGAAAATCTCGCTGCTAATCACTTGTCTCGTCTTGAGAATCTCGACCTAGAAAAACTAGATGAGTCAGTTATTCATGACACTTTTCCCGATGAGTTTCTAATGAGAATAGAAACCGAATTTGAAATTCCATGGTTTGCAGATTTTGCAAACTATCTCGCTGCAGGAGTATTAATTAAAAACCAAACGTACCAGCAAAAGAAGAAATTCTTTGCTGATTTAAAGTTTTACTTCTGGGAAAACCCTAATCTTTTTCGAAAAGGAGCGGATCAAGTTATCCGCCGATGCGTATATGGTAAAGAAGCTCAACAAATATTGGAGCACTGTCATCAAGGCCCGGCTGGTGGTCATTTCGGACCTAGCTATACAGCTAAGAAGGTGTTTGACTCAGGTTTTTATTGGCCAACCATTTTCAAAGATGCACACCACATGGTTAAAACATGTAATGCATGTCAAAGATCCGGTAACATCTCAAAAAGGGATGAAATGCCACAAAAAGGCATTCTTGTATGTGAAGTATTTGATATTTGGGGTATTGACTTCATGGGTCCATTTTCCACATCGAATAAATGCAAATACGTCCTTGTGGCAGTTGACTACATTTCTAAATGGGCCGAAGCAAAAGCTTTACCCACAAATGATGCCCGTGTTGTTGTGAACTTCCTAAAAAACCTATTTTTCACGTTTTGGGATTCCAAAAGCATTAATCAGTGATCGTGGAACTCATTTTACAAATCAATTACTCGAGAAAGTACTTAAAAAGTACGGAGTTAATCATCGTTTCTCAACTTCATACCACCCTCAAACGAGTGGCCAAGTTGAAAACACAAATCGAGGTCTTAAACGGATTTTAGAAAGAACGGTTAAAAATAATCCTAAAATGTGGCATCGAAAGTTAGATTATGCGCTTTGGGCATTTAGAACTGCATTCAAAATGCCCATTGGTACTACATCTTTCCGATTAATTTATGATAAGGAGTGTCATCTACCTGTCGAAGTTGAACACAAGGCATATTGGGCTCTAAGAGAATGTAACACTGACCTTGTGGAAGCCGGAGAAAACCGATTCTTACAACTTAATGAATTAGATGAATTAAGACTACAAGATTATGAAAACTCTAAAACATACAAAGAGAAAACTAAGAGATGGCACGATGCACGATTAAAAGAAAGAAAATAATTCGAACAAAGGGATAAAGTATTAGTTTTCCAATCACGTTTTAAGTTTTCACCTGGGAAACTTAGATCCCGGTGGACTGGGCCATATATAATAAAACATGTATTTCCATCTGGATATGCAGAGTTATATAGCAAAGACGGTGGAACTTTCAAGGTGAATGGTCATCGACTCAAGTTATACTTTGACGGAATCAACACTACGGAAAGAGACGAAATCACCTTCTACCCTAAGGACAAGCAAATTTGGGGTAACTTTAAGGTTTTCAACTCCATTCTCGATCTTTATTTTTATCTTTAAGAATGGGGTTCGTTCGGTCTTTCCCTAGCAGACATTAAAGAACTAGCCTTCTCCCTCCATTCTACCTTTTTATTTTCTTTCGTTTTTATTTATTTTTTTTATTTTCAAGATGCGCGATCAATATGTTTACAACCACTTCTTTTTGATGTGCGATAATATTTTACCGAGAGATGTGGTATTAAATATAAAGAGTAGATTCGATCAGGCGAGAAAAGAAATAAGGCAAGAACTTAATGAGAAAAATTATACAAAAGGCAAATCAAAATCAGCTAAGAAGCGTCGAGCGCGTCATTTGGGCAAGTATGTAAAATAGGGAAAACCGACTCATTACGGAGATTGCCCAAAGAACCAAACGGACTCTAATTACGAATACGTAACCTTGTGCCGAGAAGGGCCTTTTAAATGTTCAGAGGAAAACCTCTTAAACCAATGAGGATACGCCTACGAAGCCATGGGGGGCGAAATGGTACGACTCTACTACGAGGCGAGTCAACGCGGTTTCACCCTCTAAATCTTTTTCTCGCCAATTGTATGTTTATGTGTTTATGTTTTGGTGTATTTTAGTTTGTATTTGCTTGTTGTGTGTTTTAAAAAAAAATGGTTTAACATTTAAAAATTGATGAACCTTGAGTTCAACCTGTTTTCATTGAAAACGATAATGTTAAGTGTTACAACTGAATTGTCGTTCTTCAAATTGCACGAAATTTCTTGTTGGATTCATAAGATATATATTAAATAGTAAACCACAAAAACAAAAGATAAAATTTAAAAAATTATTTCTACTAAAAATATACCTTTTTATCAATAACCGTAAAAATATATAACTTGTAAACTTTTTTGTTGATAACGATAGGTGTAACAACCGAATTTATCTCTACCTAGTCGATAGGAAACAAAGTTTTAAGTTTGAAAATTAGTTGATTTAAAAGTATACAAAAAAGAAATATATAAAGTGTATTTTAAATTCATGTAATTTTTATTTTTCATATACTTGTTTTAAAATTTTAAAACGTTAATCTTTTTAACACAAAAATAGAGTGTTTTATTTTATTTTTAAATTTATTTTTGAAAAATATTAAAAATTTAACTTTTAATGCATTAAAATTTATAAATTGAATTTAAAAATTTATACACGGATAAAGACTAGGTCTAACAACCGAAATTTTCGTTACTTCAAATATAAATTTTATAAAGGATATTTCATAATTTTAATCAGTTATAAGTTATATAAAAAAATAAAAAAATAAAAAAAAAATTAATTTTAATGGTGTATTTTTAATATTTTCTTTTACTTTTATTTAAATATACAAAAATTTTAAGTGTGGGGTAAAATTTTTGTACTCTTAAAGTACAACCCCATCTTGTGTGTGATTAACATGTTTGTTGACAGGTACTTATGATAATGATGCATTCGACATAACAAAACACCAGATTTATATTGTGATAAAGGGATTGGATATATTCATACGATAAGCATTTTACGATCTCCAATTTTTAACCAAGGAAGTTCTAACTACCTTTACACTTTTTGTCCTCTCAAATTTATACATTATTATCTGATTTTATGTAATGAGGGCATTACATAATCTTAAGTGTGGGGTGGGGATATATAAATTCTCTGTAACACCCAAATATTTATGGTACATAGAGTTATAATAATGTACGTTTAGTGGGTGAAGCATAGTGTAAAAGTTAAAAGGTCAGAATCTGCCCAGACATGGGTGCGCGCCGCGCACATGCCCAGCGACAGAATTCTGTCTTTTTCTATTTTAAGTTTAATGAGGGGCTTTTTGGTCTTTTCACTTGAGGCTGGATCTCAGGCCTTATCAGCTCGTTTAGATCCACTTTTGGATCATTTTCACATCCATTCATCACTCTCAAGTATCTTAGAGAGAGAGGGAGAATTCTAGTGAGAGAATTGGGGTTTTGGAGAGGAAGGAGCTTGAATTGATCAAAGTCTCGGGTTTTAAAGTTGTTCACCTCGTTCCTAGCTACATTTTAGTTGTTGTGGTAAGTTCTAACTCCGAATTTCATTGTTTGGTTTGATATTCAAAGTTAGGGTTTGAACTTGATTTGTAGAGAAACCCACTTAAAACTCTTGAAGTGAGTTTGTTGATGCTAATAATCGGGTTTATTGTTATTGTTGATGGATTTTGGGTTGGCGAACAAATTGGTCTTGTTTATGACTTGTAATTGGGTTTAATCGCTAGGTTTAGTGATTATGGAAGTATTGGAACCCTTTTGGTGTGTTTGAAAGACTAATTTTGGAATTGAGTCAAAATTAGGGTTTTTGGGTGATTTTGAGATTGATAAGTGTTAAACACTTAAGTTTGGGTTCTTTTGGCGTATTAGGACCATTTTCACTTGTGATTAGTGATTAGTGGTTAGTTTGGACGCGTTTGGTGTTTGTAAGTGCAATTGGTCGAATTTGCACTAAATGTTGAATTGAGTTGGTTTGTAAATCCACTCTAAGTGTGTTATTGTATTTGTGATAATGTATTAGGTACTTTCCATTGACGTGTTGCGGAATTACTCGGTTGCATTCATCAAGGCGAAAAGGTGAGTGTTAATATCCTATGTGCATATGTATGTGTAGGATGGGTGCGGGTTGGGTGAAGCGGTTCTTGGTTATAGAGATCACTTCACATATAGGTTCATGATGGCTCGGTTTGCACGATCATCTTATTGTTAAGTTGTGAATTTCGGTTAGAGCAAATTCATGGTGACTCGGTTTATACGGTCATCTTATTGTTAAGGTTAAGTGTTTAGCCTTGGGTTGTAGGTTCGGGGATATTATATTATCTTATGTTTTGATATTGATGTGTTGTAGCTAGCCCTTTGGGTGTAGCTTGGTAGTGTTGTTCATAACGTTGTGAGTGAACTTACATTGATGTTGTAGCTAGTGGTATCACAATTGTACGGTAAGTTAGTTTTGCTTGCTATATGCTCGGATGATCCGGTATGTGTTATTTGATATTGTGTGGCGTGTCCATTTTATGCATATATATGTATGTAGTATATTCTCACTCACTAAGCGTTAGCTTACCCTCTCGTTGTTTACATTTTTATAGATTTGCTTGGAGACGGTGGCTCGGGTAAGCGTGGGAACTAGTGGACTCGCATAGTTGCTTTAGAAGATCTTGCTTTTGGATTGATTAGGATTGGGTAGCGTATCCCCAATCGCCATGCTCGGTCATTATTTTGTGCTAAAAATCATGTGGTTGAAAACTTGTAGTTTATACGAAAGTCGTAAAACGGCCGATGTGGGCCCGATCTTGTAAAACTCATTTTATTATTGGAACGTATTAGTTTTAACTAATATAAATTGTTGTGAAGAGCGTTTGGTCTAAAAGTGTCGGGAAGCAAGAGATCTTTTTGCGAAAATTGGCAAAAGTGGACAGCGGGCTGTCAGGCCCTTTGGGCGCCGCGCACAGGTGTGGGTGCGCGCCGCGCACCCTATCTGGACAGCTCAGTTTTAATTTTTTTTATACTGCATTTTTGGTCGGTTAACGGGTTGGGTTGTTACAAGTGGTATCAGAGCATGGTCTAAGGGATTTAGGTGACTTGAGATAGGTGCCTAGACTTAGACTTTTGTGTGTGCTTATTTGTTGCGGGACTTGTAGGATTACGGGTCGGAATGGGTTGTAGTTAGTGCCTTGTTTGTAAGTGGACTAACGTTTATATTAGTAATGCGGATATTATTAATATATTATTGTGTTGTGATAATAATTCTCGCGTGTGTTGTTGTGCGTGGAATTTGTTTGTGTTTGTTTATGACATCAAGCGAGGCGGTCGTTGTACTAACAAGTTGATACGGCGTGTAGGCGTAATAAGGACTTGCAAACCTTATTACGGGTGCAAATCATGTCTAACAAGTGATGTATGACGAGTTTTTAGCAAGATGGGACGGTGTTGTGCGTGTGGTTTATACGTTCGTGATCTAATCGTTTGCATTCCTTAGAATGAAAACGGAAGATGGATGCGGAACGAGTGAGCCTATTCACGAAGAGAAGGATGAGTTAACGTTAAAGATTGAGGCCGTGTTTGAACAATATGTCTCGGTGTTCACCGGCAAAGTTAGGGAAGTAACCAAGGAGTTGGTCGAAGGACAAATGACGGAAATGGTCCGAGACCAAGTGACTAATGTTGTAAAGGAAGAGTTTGAAAAGAGGTTTTCCAAAACTTGAGGTAGTGATGATGAAGATGTACTTGCAAGGTTAGGATTACATGGTGCTCATGGTAAGAGGGCACGAAGTACGCCTGAAGGCGTCGGGAATGTGAAGAAGAAGAGTAAGAAGGGTTACAAGCTCACGTGCTTTAAGTGTGGTGAACGGGGTCATTTGGAACAAGATTGTATGGTGGTGCCTTTAGGCTCAATCAGGTGTTTCATTTGCCAGATGGAGGGACACCGGAAGTCAGAGTGTTCCGAATCACATGACGATCGGGTTAGGAGGTTAGAGTGTAAATACATGATGGGTAGTGGTGCACGGAAGCCCAACAGCGCTACATCAGGTACCTTTAGTACGAAATTATATGTTGTTCATTTGTAATAACATGCGGTATGTGCGTAAGTCTTAGCTAAACTTTATTCTCCGTTGGAGATAATTCGTAGCAAGCAGGCGGTTTACGTTTATGGTTCCGGTTTGCTCTCAGTAGAGTGTATAAGTGGTGTGTTGTGCCTTGATCCTATGGTGCAAATCCTTGGGTGCTTAAGCATTTTGGTTGGTATCGGGTCGTTAAGCTCATTTGAGTGAGACCCTTAAAGTCTCAATGGTGTTGTGCATGTTATTGATATGGGTGACGTTCCTAATGGAAGTACCCTATGGTGATGTTTGATTGTCGGGCGAAGGGCGTAAGACTTGGTGCAACCAAGCATTCCTTAGTATTTGGGAAATTTTTCTACCGAACCATGGAAATGGGTTTTGGTGTTCGGTCGTTAAGTGCGTGTTCGCTTTCGTGTTGAAGTTGATGAACCATGAGGTTCGACGGGTGGATTGAAACTCTTGAAATCGAGTGTTGATCTCGATGCATGTTGGTAAAGGAGTCTACGTGACGCGACATTAGGTGCCTTTTTATACCTACTAGCGTGGTGTTCGACTCCGATTGTGTTGCGGTTACATTGTACTTAGGGTACCGAAGTAAAACCCTTAGGTTCATGAGCGATCGGGTGAAATTCGACAAACTAAAGCAATTAGATGATTGTGAGTGTATAGTTCGTGTAATTTGTGGTACACTTTTTGTTCGAAGTGTTTAAGGATAGGTTAGGATCCTTGGTATGCTCAAAGTTGAAGCAAGACGTGGTGATGGGCCGTGTGAACCCAATTATCGGTAAAGTCTACCTTTGGTAGCATTGTGCGGGTGTACGAGATGCGGTTATGGAACGTAGTTCCAAGTGGGGGAGTTACACTCCCGCACGAGGAGGTTTTAGTGTGAGATTTCGGACAATGCTTTTGGTAGATCTGAAATTTGTGTCGGGACTTAGATTTGGTCGATTTGTGGTAGGGTACAATTTCGGTTAAATTGTACTTATGATTTTGGATTTGAAATATCACCAAGGTAGTAATGTGGTAAATCTCATTGAGAGATAATGGACGGGTATGGTGAGTAAGGTGAAATTCCTCGGTTAAGGGATGTGCTTATCGGATCCTCTTTTAGAGAATTATTGTTTTGTGCCTATGTTTGATATAGGCGATTCTTGCTCGATTTTGTGAATGGGTAGTGGTATCCGTTAGGATTCACTATGGCGTAGCAGAGCGCGATGTTACGCTACTCGTTGTTCGAGGCCAAAAGGGATCGTAGACTGGTGAAGCATGACCTTCGGGGTCCTCTGACTTCATCATGAGATCATTGATTGGTGAAGCATGACCTTCGGGGTCCGCTGACTTCATCATGGGATCGTTGATTGGTGGAGCATGACCTTCAGGGTCCTCTGACTTCATCATGAGATCATTGATTGGTGAAGCATGACCTTCGGGGTCCGCTGACTTCATCATGGGATCGTTGATTGGTGGAGCATGACCTTCGGGGTCCTCTGACTTCATCATGAGATCATTGATTGGTGAAGCATGACCTTCGGGGTCCGCTGACTTCATCATGGGATCGTTGATTGGTGGAGCATGACCTTCAGGGTCCTCTGACTTCATCATGAGATCATTGATTGGTGAAGCATGACCTTCGGGGTCCACTGACTTCATCATGGGATCGTTGATTGGTGGAGCATGACCTTCAGGGTCCTCTGACTTCATCATGAGATCATTGATTGGTGAAGCATGACCTTCGGGGTCCGCTGACTTCATCATGGGATCGTTGATTGGTGGAGCATGACCTTCGGGGTCCTCTGACTTCATCATGAGATCATTAATTGGTGAAGCATGACCTTCGGGGTCCGCTGACTTCATCATGGGATCGTGAATTGGTGGTGCATGACCTTCGGGGTCCTCTGACTTCATCATGAGATCATTGATTGGTGAAGCATGACCTTCGGGGTCCGCTGACTTCATCATGGGATCGTTGATTGGTGGAGCATGACCTTCGGGGTCCGCTGACTTCATCATGAGATCGTTGATTGGTGAAGCATGACCTTCGAGGTCCGCTAACTTCATCATGGGTGTAGTGTTATATCGGTGAAGTATGACTGTTGAAGGGGTCCGCTGACTTCATTCGGTGTTGAGATTTGGGAAGTGGGTCGCGTGTAGTTTTCTGCCAGTCTTCTTGTTGTTGGATGTGTGATCTATTGGTTGTTTCATACGCCAATGGTGGGGTTATAAGGACCACGTTGTGTGAACTAACGGTGATTTTATACACCGATGGTGGGGTCGTGGGGACCATGTCGTGGGATTAGTGAGGCGATAGCCGTGTTTCGCTCACATGTTGTTACGGGTGTAACAATAGTCGATTTTTGTGCACCTTGGGTTTAGCGTTGCGATAGTCGTTTTGGACGCTTTCGGTCTTAGCCGTTGCTTATGATGTTAGGATAGTTGCGTATTGGTCGTATTGCGCACTACAAGGGATGTTATGTGGTAAGCGTATCCGTAAGGATTCGTTTTTGTTCGGTCTTCATCGTTTTGGGTTGTTGACCTTAGGTTGAGACTTGGTTGCTTTTAGCATTGTAATCGGTAAGGGTACGCTAAGAGATTGATACCTCGGTAAGAGATTGGTTGAGTTTTTCCCGATGTGAGGGATTGAGCAAGTTTTAGTGCTCGGATTTGAGGACTTGATAAATCGCGGATGACGATTTAGTGTTAAAGGCGGTTCATTGGGGAGGATTGCCTAGAGAGATTGGAAGGAAACATGATGTTTTCACGAATGTTAAGCGATTGTGGTAGTTTTCGGATGTCGTGTGTATTGCATGTCATGAAATGCGTGCACGTGTGTAATTGGTAAATGGTTTAATCTTCGAGTTTATAATAATAGTGGTAGGAGTCGGTTTGGAACGTATGTTTGAGGACCGTAGAGTGTGGGTCCGTTTGGTTTCGTGACGAGGATCACGAGGACGTGATCGATTCTAAGTGGGGGAGAGTTGTAACACCCAAATATTTATGGTACATAGACTTATAATGATGTACGTTTAGTGGGTGAAGCATAGTGTAAAAGTTAAAAGGTCAGAATCTGCCCAGACATGGGTGCGCGCCGCGCACCACAAGGTGTGCGCGCCGCGCACATGCCCAGCGACAGAATTCTGTCTTTTTCTATTTTAAGTTTAATGAGGGGCTTTTTGGTATTTTCACTTGAGGCCGGATCTCAGGCCTTATCAGCTGGTTTGGATCCACTTTTGGATCATTTTCACATCCATTCATCACTCTCAAGTATCTTAGAGAGAGAGGGAGAATTCTAGTGAGAGAATTGGGGTTTTGGAGAGGAAGGAGCTTGAATTGATCAAAGTCTCGGGTTTTAAAGTTGTTCACCTCGTTCCTAGCTACGTTTTGGTTGTTGTGGTAAGTTCTAACTCCGAATTTCATTGTTTGGTTTGATATTCAAAGTTAGGGTTTGAACTTGATTTGTAGAGAAACCCATTTAAAACTGTTGAAGTGAGTTTGTTGATGCTAGTAATCGGGTTTATTGTTATTGTTGGTGGATTTTGGGTTGGCAAACAAATTGGTCTTGTTTATGACTTGTAATTGGGTTTAATCACTAGGTTTAGTGATTATGGAAGTATTGGAACCCTTTTGGTGTGTTTGAAAGACTAATTTTGGAATTGAGTCAAAATTAGGGTTTTTGGGTGATTTTGAGATTGATAAGTGTTAAACACTTAAGTTTGGGTTCTTTTGGCTTATTAGGACCATTTTCACTTGTGATTAGTGATTAGTGGTTAGTTTGGACGCGTTTGGTGTTTGTAAGTGCAATTGGTCGAATTTGCACTAAGTGTCGAATTGAGTTGGTTTGTAAATCCACTCTAAGTGTGTTATTGTATTTGTGAGAATGGATTAGGTACTTTCCATTGACGTGTTGCGGAATTACTCGGTTGCATTCATCAAGGCGAAAAGGTGAGTGTTAACATCCTATGTGCATATGTATGTGTAGGATGGGTGCGGGTTGGGTGAAGCGGTTCTCGGTTATAGAGATCACTTCACATATAGGTTCATGATGGCTCGGTTTGCACGATCATTTTATTGTTAAGTTGTGAATTTCGGTTAGAGCGAATTCATGGTGACTCGGTTTATACGGTCATCTTATTGTTAAGGTTAAGTGTTTAGCCTTGGGTTGTAGGTTCGGGGATATTATATTATCTAATGTTTTGATATTGATGTGTTGTAGCTAGCCCTTCGGGTGTAGCTTGGTAGTGTTGTTCATAACGTTGTGAGTGAACTTACATTGATGTTGTAGCTAGTGGTATCGTAATTGTACGGTAAGTTAGTTTTGCTTGCTATATGCTCGGATGATCCGGTATGTGTTATTTGATATTGTGTAGCGTGTCCATTTTATGCATATATATGTATGTAGTATATTCTCACTCACTAAGCGTTAGCTTACCCTCTCGTTGTTTACATTTTTATAGATTTGCTTGGAGACGGTGGCTCGGGTAAGCGTGAGAACTAGTGGACTCGCATAGTTGCTTTAGAAGATCTTGCTTTTGGATTGATTAGGATTGGGTAGTGTATCCCCAATCGCCATGCTCGGTCTTTATTTTGTGCTAAAAATCATGTGGGCGAAAACTTGTAGTTTATACGAAAGTCGTAAAACGGCCGATGTGGACCCGATCTCGTAAAACTCATTTTATTATTGGAACGTATTAGTTTTAACTAATATAAATTGTTGTGAAGAGCGTTTGGTCTAAAAGTGTCGGGAAGCAAGAGATCTTTTTGCGAAAATTGGAAAAAGTGGACAGCGGGCTGTCAGGCCCTGTGCGCGCCGCGCACAGGTGTGGGTGCGCGCCGCGCACCCCATGTGGACAGCTCAGTTTTAATTTTTTTTATGTTGCGTTTTTGATCGGTTAACGGGTTGGGTTGTTACATTCTCGAGAACTTATAACTTGGTCATTTTTACAAAAATTTTGAAAAATTTTAAACAAATATACATAAGTTATTTGATTAAAACATCTAAAAAGAAAACCAAGTATAACGGAATTTATAAACCCATATGTTTAGAACTATTTATCACGTTTTTTTTATGAAGTTTATTGCAGATGTCATTGCTTTGGAATATATAAACCTGTTTATCTCATTGATGCGAGTAATAAAGGATGAATCAAGTCCATCCTTAAAGGAAGTAAAGTCTTCCAAATGTCGTTTTACTTGGTATAGCATAGTTTCATTTCATACTAATATCATATCACGATATAAAAGTATCGTGGGAAGAGAAAGTCTTGAACTTTCAAACCCGAAAATAAACTTGGTAGGGTATATCAGAGTCGCTATCCAGTGCAAGACCGATTACGGTGTATAAGCTGGAGCAGGATCTGTCCCGCGCGATAGCTCAGTCTTCGCAGTTTTAACCCTTGAATTGAAATGTACAAATTGTCGTAAAAGACCGATAGAAATATCACGTCGGGGCGCCCGATTAAGACTTCCATGATACTACAATGATGGGGGCGGATAGATTGCTAATCGCCGACTGAGGCTTTGGTTTTCAGTTATCCTCGACCGGAATTTGAGGTTAAAGCTGGAAAACGTGTCTAGTGTAAAAACTAGCATGGCATTTTTAAAAATCATAAAACGTTTTCCCAAGATCCAATTTTCCCTAAGGATCCAAATTTATAAACCTTAATCACGAGTTTCAACTTTGTTTCTGTTGTCAGAATTTCATTTCGTGTAGTGTGCGTGTGATCCAATAAATATTGTGTAGTGTTTCCAATGTGTTTCATAAAGCGTGTGTTTTCGATCCGTGTGGTGTGCGTTTGTAAAAAAAATTTGTTTTGAAAAAAAAGAGAGAAAAAAATTGAAAAAAAAAAGAAAGAAAAAGAAAGAAAAAGTGTGATTCATGTGGAATGTTGTATTACAAACATTTCGATTATTTTTTAAGTTTAGTATTGCTTGAGGACAAGCAATGTTTAAGTGTGGAGTGTTTGATATTGTGATAAAAATACATATTCTTACTCGCAATATTAATACGGAATGTTATGATTTCAATTGTATTTTAGTAATTTTCAGTTTGTAATTAGTTAAAATGTGTGTAAAAATATAAAATGGCGTATGAAGTATTGTTGTGAAAAAGTAAAGATTTCAAGCTCAAAATGACGATAAAATGAAGCTCTCTAGTAAGCAACGAAAGACTACAACATCATGACTCGAGACAACGATGATTTGTTCCATACATCATATATATATATATATATATATATATATATATATATATATATATATATATATATATATATATATATATATATATATATATATATATATTCATTTGACAACTTGATTTCGCTTTTCAACATGATGGGATGGTGGTTATTTTAGCTTTACACCAACACAAGTATAATTTAATATGTCAAAAGAGATAAAGAGGATTATATGCTATATTATACGGATATTTTAAAGGCAAAAGGGATAAGCAAAACGCGTAAAGCGTATGACTCTGGATCCAGATCCAACTTTAAAGAGAATGAATTGTTGATTTGTATTTTATATTTATTCTTTGCAGTACTTTACAGCCACAAAGACTAAAAAAAAAGATAATGATCATGAGTACTACTACTATGCTACTGATATAAAATGGAGTACTTGGAACTTGGGAAAAGGGGACAAGACTAGTTACATTACAAAAATTATTATATCGTTTTATTTTAGTAGTAGCCAAATTTTAGTATCCTACTTCCATTTAGTACTCCGTATCATTTACTTTTTATTTTACTATAGTTCCGTATTAATCTTCAAGTTCAAGAATTAGGATAGTTTCAATATTAAAGGTGTATTATTCGTGATTAAGGGTATTATTGTTGGAGTGCAAGAGTGTTGTTATTGTAATTTTCTACCATTTGAAGTTAATGAGAGTGAAGATTTTTGTAAGTTTGTTCTATTAAAATTATTGTTATCATCTTTTATCATTATCATTATTATTATGTTTGTATATTTATATTTTTATGTTCATCCTATTAAAATGAGTAGCTAGTTACCTATAGTGTTTGCTTAGATGTAGAGCCCTAGTGAAATGGATTGTTATCATTTGTAAACACTAAAATGTAACTTGAGTATTTTTAACATTGTGCCTAGCTAAAAGAACCATTGTTATGTAATTGGATATTTAATCCTTATTACTTAATTTATAAGATATAAATAGCGAAGGTTATTTTTATTTATATAAATTAAGCTTTAAAATTAAAAATGGTTTAGACGAACTTATGGATAAATTATTAATACTAATTTAGAAATAGGATTCGGTGGTTTGGGTAATATCATTAGTTATATAATCGTGAAATTGTAAAAAGGGAAACCGTTACGATTTAGGTTTTGGCGAAAGTCAAAACAAGGTTAGGTCTCAATTTAAATACTTGGGGTATAGTTAACTATCTAAATAAGATCCGATGAAAATTAGATTTAATTTAGTTAGTTGAAACTTTATATATTCGAAAGAAAGTATAAAGTTATATATAAAAACATTTTATTCGGAATTAATGTCAAAACAATCCATGGATCTAGAGGCAAAACATTTAAGTAAACACTCCTATTTAATTATATTGCAAGTTATTATTTTTACTTATTACCATTCAATAATATAATTGTATTATCATAAATAGTGTAATTTCATTTAATTCACTTTTAATTTAATGATTATAAATCTTGTAATCTTGTAATTTTAATTATCAAGTAAGTTAGTTTAATTAAGTTATTTTTCATTATTGTTATTGTTATATTATATAATTCTAAATCCAAAAACCCACTTTAAATTAGTTTAACATCAAAGACTATTAAAAACCCATTAAACACTCCATCTCCCTGTGGAACGAATCGGATTTACCTATAAAACTAAACTACGTGGATAGGACTAGTTGCCTATATATGTGTGAAATCAACCCGAAATCATTAAAACACCATATATACAATAAATCAATTCGTGTAACAAAATAACTCAAATCCGTTCAAAATAAAGGTTACGATTCAGCACATCATATTGTATTCATTCTTATGGATTAGGACGGGTATTTACATGTGGTATCAGAGCGGTGGTCTTAGCGAACCAGGTCTGCATTAGTGTGTCTAACTGATAGTTGTTAGGATGCATTAGTGAGTCTGGACTCCGACCTTAGTTGCATGTCAAAAGTTTTTGCTTATCATTCTTATCGGAAATTACCTGCTTATCATTCTTAAGTCTAGACACATCTTACTGCATTGATTGCATGAATAGTGTATAGACAAAATTCATATCTTAGCATATTTGCTAATTCATATCTTAGCGTATCTGTTACTGTAAACCTTGCCTGACATATTTCGTAAATTCCTCCGTAATCTACGAAATCTTTTATTCTATATATATATATATATATATATATATATATATATATATATATATATATATATATATATATATATATATATATATATATATATATATATATATATATATATATTCCATGTAAGTAGAATACCATCCGAAAGTCAGAAATCATTTCATATTGAAAAATCTTTTATTCAAATGAAATGGAACTCTCCACTAGTTCAAGTCCCTCGAATTCCGATATGGATTTTCACTCAAGCTCCGAAAGCAGTGTGACCGGAATGGACCAACCAATCAGTCATCATCTATTCTGGATGAATTGGGGATGGGTTCGTAGCCTCCTTAATCATTGGAGACAAGAAGAAGGTGATCCTTTCCATCCACCACATTTCCCTCTTGGCGAAGAACCTGAAGCACTTACCGGCGAACCTGTCCGAGACACCATTTTCTCTCTCATTTCCAGAGTATCTCAGCACGATTATATACTATCTCACATTCTAGATTCTATTCACCCACTTATCCGAACCACCAATCATCCCGGTGTAATAGAAGAAGTCAACGAGCTTCGCTCTCGGGTAGTGGCTTTGGAGAGTATGGTGCAAAGGTTACAAGCACCAACAGCAGCACCGGCAGCAACAGTACCATCACCACCACCAACAGAAACATCCACACCACACACTTTAACATCACAATCGGTACCTCGGGCATCAACGTCACACACACCATAGATATCAAGGAGTACCAACAACGACAAACGATGAAGTATTGATTCATAAATTCATCGGAGAAATATTTTACGGTGATTATGTAATCTCTAAAGTTTTAGAGATTATTTATTCAAATCATAGCCGTAAACCGAGATGAATGGATGGATAGAAATGATACATGGAAGAATAGAAACCCTGACAAGGATGGTGCACGAATTACAAACTAGACTTGTTTACCACCAGCATTAGCAGTACCGTTGACATCACTAACAGTATTACTGACATCAGCAACGCCTACTACACCATAAATTCCGTAAACTCTATAACCACCTCAGATATCGACACCACAATCATCAACGGATATTTTGTATCAACGAGTTACGAAGTATTAACTCATTTCCTCTAAAGAATTTATATGTATATTTTACATATATGAATTTTTAAACCACAATGTATCTTTTCGTACTAAGCTATAATGTATGAATTGAATAATGGTAGATACTACTCGGTTAATTCATATTACTAATATACTATGATGTACATCCTTCGTCAGCAATTTAACCATCGTTAACTACAGTCTCTGTTTCAATTCAATGAATTCCATTTCATAATAAATCAAGTGTGTTATTCAAATATATGTTTGATTTTACACCTTCATTATCGATGCACTCGAAACTTTTCAGATAACACCATTCGTACCTTGCGAAGTTCGCAAAAAAATTCCACGAACACTAACACCATTCACCGAAGAAATATCAATAAAAATGAATAATGAAGTATTGATTCATGATTTCATTTACGTTGAAGAAATAATCCGCGAAGATTACGTAATTTCTAAAGTTTTAGGAATAAATCAATTCTAGTTCTAGCCAAAAATCAAATGAGCTTAATTTAATATTAACTCATTAAATCTGTATTACATCTGAAGAAAATATACATACATATATATTTTCACAAAGACTGTAATAAAATTTTTTTTTACAAAATATTACGTGTGAAATTTTTTTTTAACGGGTAGGTAATACCCGAGAGATATAAATTCACAATTAATATGTTACATTCTTCGAAGCTGATTCAATAATCATCAACTATACTCACTACTTTCACAACGATATACATTCTTTTATAGAAACCAAAACAACCGTTCTCATTTAAATCCAATTACACAATTTGATTTTGAAATCTCAGAATTCTATTCGAGATATAACCGAAATCATCACTCTTAGATTCCTATATCATTCAAAGTTATACTTTGACTTCAAAACTGTGCTAGAACATCATATGTATATTAACGATTACAATTTGTATTCAAACCCTTCAAAATTCCTGAAGACGATTCAAATAATGAACAATCGAGATGATGATCCAACCACATATTAACCACAGTCTTGCACCTGAAAAGCTCTCAAAACCAAGGTCATAGTTTAACTTGTATCCGTGTCAGACCCTTTGGCATTTATTAGCAAAAATAACTTTGCAATTTCTTTTTAAATTAGCCAGTTTTATCACAGCTCCAACAAGTCAACTTTGACTTTTCAGTTGAAACAGTCTTATTATAACCTCGATATAGACGTTACCCTTTCGTCATCATTACCGGAGAACCTTTTATATCTCACCACATTAGCAATAAACTTACCAACAACTTCACTGATCTTTGACTTTTCGAAAAATCATTATATTTATCGAAACCCCATCATTTACTCATCTGCAACAAGAAATGTCATGCTAATTACTGGGAATCAGCAATCAGTATTTTGAAATCTTGCAGCATCTCTACGCCAACAGTATATGTGTACATATAATGTCTATCTCCTGGACTTACATACTTTGAATGTGAAGTTTCTGAAAAAAACCCTAAACTGCAAACTAGTTCTCGAAATTTTGAAAAATGTTGATGAAGCAGCAAATAAACTGTAAACGACATTAACAATCAAAAGTTTGATGATAAAGAATAGTGTGTTGGCAAAGCTCAGAAAAAGAGAAGGTTTGGAACTGGAAAACGGATTGAGCAAACTATGAAGGAGGCTGTGGACAAATCACAAAGAATAAACCTGCCTTCAAAGAATCCAAATGATTTAATGTCTGCTGAAGTTATTATCGAATACCTTGCTCCTGACTCTAAACCTCTACAGACAAATCTTCATCATCATCCATCAATGTTAGAAATTCTAAGATATCATCGTATCTTTCATTATAAATATCCTCGATATTTCTGAAGACATATTCATAACTATTCTCATCTGAGATTATTTATCTCTTCGCGCTATTTGTATTACATCATAAAAGAAACTATTTTAGTTTCTTAATTTTGAAACCTTCGAGTTTAAAATATGAATGTTTTTGAAGTAGTGTTGAGAACTGAAGCATGAGTTAGTATAACATAATGACACTTGATCAACGTGATTATATTACAGTAAGTCATGCTGAGTTTCTAATGGGACATGACGATTCACAAACCATACCATCATCATATGCCATGTTACACGACTCTTGTATTCTATTTAACCTCTAAAAATATCAAGAAAATACTTCTTGATGATTCGGTCTTTTCCGGATATTCTGGTAAATTGACAAATCAAGATCGTGCCATTATAATTTCCTTCTTAGAACATTAATTATGCTCATTCCAAACCTCATATCTACGAATTCTGGACTATTACATGTTGTACTTAATCGTAAGAAGAGGAAACAAAAGAATGAAGCTCCGAAATAGAAATTGGAGTATAAATCTCAGCAAATAGGAGAGAGCATTAACTGTGGACGACAATGATTATAGAAGGCAGAAGCAGGAACTTTGAAATATAAGGGAAAATATAAAGTCCAACAACAACCCAGAAATTACAAACCATAAATATCGATGCATATGGCAATATAAAGACACAGAAAAACTAAAAACACTATAAAACTAAGTGTATAGTAGAAGTAAATAGATTCTTCCAGTGGTAGATGAAAAAGAAGAATGACAGATATGAAAGTGAGGAATATATCAAGAAGCAGAACTGGATGAAGTATATTGATTAATGCTTTAAAATATGAATTGAGGAGAAAGAATAGAAGGTGTGAGTTGTAAGGAAACGAAAGAGGTGAATTTATAGTGAAATATTCGACAGAGCAAACGAGACAGATTATCGCATTTAACCGAAGATGTGACGACCCGGAAATTTCCGACCAAATTTAAACTTTAATCTTTATATTATTCTGAAACGATAAGCAAAGTTTGTTAAGTTAAATCTCAAGAATTTTAAACTGTGTTCATACATTCATTATAACCTCGACCAAATTCCGACGATTCACGAACCGTTATATATAAATAGATATGTATATGTATATATATATATATATATTATAACTTGAGAATATTAATAAAGTATTAAACGTATAATACCTTACACGAACGTATTTGTTTCAATATGATTTTCGACGAAATTAAAAAAAATATATTAAATGATTGAATTATCAGAAACATTGAATTATGATTACAAGTCTCTGTTGAGAGGTCCACTATGATTTGAGAAAATCTATTCCTCTTAACGATATTCAGAATAATTTGTAAAGCTATTTATAAATAAAAACAAAAAGTGTCATTTACAAAAGTTAGACAAAAGTTAGTGGAGAATTGGTTTCCATGATATTCTATTAATTTAGTTTCAAAAGTACAAAAAACGTTTTCAGTTTAAAAAGAACTTTATTATTAAAACGTATATATCTTTTATAAATATCTAGAACCACTTTTGACAACTCATTACTTAACCAGTATGATAAAGATAACGGTATTTATATTTTATTTTATTAAATATATATAACGATTTAAATTAATATTATATATACTTATACGCGTATTATACGTATATAGTTTTATACTTTTACTATACTTTAACTTTACATTTACTTTACTTTTATTTTACTTTAACTTTAATAATTCATACTTTAATAATTCACTTTAATAATTCATACTTTAATAATTCACTTTAATAATTTATACTTTAATAATTCACTTTAATAATTCACTTTAATAATTCACTTTAATAATTCACTTTAATAATTCACTTTAATAATTCATACTTTAATAATTCACTTTAATAATTCATACTTTAATAATTCACTTTAATAATTCAAAAATCTATTATAAATAGAATTCAATATGTTTCATTATTTCATAGAAACTTGAAAATATATTTCTCTAAACTCTCTCAATCGAATTACATATATATATTTTCTTTGTATTATTTCAAGATATTATTAGTATACATAAAATATTACGACAAGTGCTGTCCGAGTGATTTCAAAATAGTTTTTTGAATGAGTCAAAGCTAAGGAAATTATGGGTTATAGCTATGGAGGTGATGGGTATGGTTCATGGGTATGCTCGTGAGGTCAATCTAGTGTTTATCATCTCCGTTGCATCTACGTACTTTCCTGCAATATTGAATCTCAATATTGATACGTTCGTGAATCCGAGTCCAACCTTGCACTTGTTAAATGACGTTATATGTATTTTTACTACGAAATACAGTATTGTGAGTTTCATTTGCTCCCTTTTTAATTGTTTTTGCAATATATATTTTTGGGCTGAGAATACATGCGCTGTTTTATAAATGTTTTACGAAATAGGCACAAGTACTAAAACTAATTCTACGTGGGTTTAAACCAGAAATATACCCTTAGCTTGGTAACATTAAACTACTTGTCTATGTACGGTAGGCGCGAATCCTAAAGACAGATCTATTGGGTCTGACAAACCCCATCCTGACTATGGGATGCTTTAGTACTTCGAGGTTATTTTAAACACACCTGATCTGGTGTACTTCAGAGGGTAAAACATGAACATTAAGACTTGTTACCGGGTGCCTACAACTTATAGAATACTTTTATACACTTGTGAGTGTACATATAGTTATAAACGGAAATCTTGTGGTCTATTAATATATTGAAATGATTGTTATGTTAAACCTATGAACTCACCAATCTTTTGGTTGACACTTTAAAGCATGTTTATTCTCAGGTAATAAAGAAATCTTCCGCTGCACATTAGCTCATTTTAAGGATATTACTTGGAGTCATTCATGGCTTATTTTGAAAGACGTTGCATTCAAGTCATTGAGTTCATCAAGATTATTATTAAGCCAATTATAGTTGGATGTATTATGAAATGGTGTACATGCCGTCAACTTTTGTTGTAAAGAAAGTTTGTCTTTTAAAAACGAATGCAATGTTTGTAAAATGTATCATATAGAGGTCAAATACCTTGCGATGTAATCAACTATTGTGAATCGTTTATAATGTATATGAACGGGTCCATTCAGTTGGTATCAGAGCGATGGTCTTAGCGAACCAGGTCTGCATTAGTGTGTCTAACTGATAGTCATTAGGATGCATTAGTGATTCTGGACTTCGACCGTGTCTGCATGTCAAATTTTTTGCTCATCATTTTTGTCGAAAATTATCTGCTTATCATTCTTAGTCTAGACACATCTTATTGCATTGATTGCATGAATAGTGTATAGACAAAATTCATATCTTAGCGTATCTGCTAATTCATATCTTAGCGTATCTGTTACTGTAAACTTTGCCTGACATATTCCGTAATTCCTCCGTAATCTACGAAACCTTTTGCTCTATATAATTAGAATACCACCCGATAGCTGAAAAATAATTTCATATCGAAAAATTCTTTATTCAATCGTACGAAATGGAATTCGTCATTAGTTCAAGTCCCTCGGATTCTGAAATGGAATCCTACTCAAGTTTCGAAAGCAGTGTGACCGGAATGGATCAACCAATTAGTCATCATCTATTCTGGATGAATTGGGGATGGGTTCGTAGCCTCCTTAATCATTGGAGACAAGAAGAAGGTGATCCATTCCATCCACCACATTGCCCTCTTGGCGAAGAACCTGAAGCACTTACCGACGAACCTATTCGAAACACCATTTTCTCTCTCATTTCCAGAGTATCTCGTCATGATTATATACTTCACCAAATTATAGATCTTATTTATCCGCTCGTCCGAACCGACAATCACCCTGGTGTAATAGAAGAAGTCAATGAGCTTCGCGCTCGGGTAGTGGCTTTGGAGAATATGGTGCAAAGGTTACAAACACCAGCAGCAGCACCAGCAACATAACCAGTACCACCATCAACAACATCAACAGTACCATTACCACCACCAACAACAACCGCATCGCAAACCTCAACTTCACAATCTGTCCCATGAGCATTGACGTCATACGCCCTGTAGATACTAAGGAATACCACAACGACGAAGTATTGATTCATAACTTCATTGGGAAAACATTCTACGACGATTATGTAATTTCTAAAGTTTAGAAATTATCTATCCTAGCCTTAACCATAAATCAAGTGAGTTTAATTTAATATTAACTCATTAAATCTATATTACATCTGAAGAAATATACACATATATTTCCATAAAGACTGTAATAAAATTCTTTTGTACAAAATATTAATTGTGACATTTTTTTTAACGGGTAGGTAATACCCGAGAGATATATAAATTCACAATTAATATGTTACAATCTTCGAATCTGATTCAGCAAATCATCCATTATACTCCCTACTTTCACAACAATATACATTCTTTTATAGAAATCAAAACAACCATACTCATTCAAAAATCTAATTACATATTCTGATTTTGAAATTGCCGAATTCAATTCAAGTTATAACCGGTATCATCACTCTTAGATTCTTACATCTTTCAAAGCTATACTTTAACTTCAAAACTGTGTTAGAACATCGTATGTATATTAACGATTATAATCTGTGTTCAAGCCCTTCGAAATACCTGAAGACACTTCAAATAATGAACAATCGAGATGATGATCCAACCACATGTTATCCACAGTTACGTACCTGAAAAACTCTTGAAACCAAAGTCATAATTTAACATGTATCCATGTCAGACCTTTTGGCATTTACTAGCTAAAATAACTTTTCAATCCCTTCTAAAAATAGACGATTTTGTCACAGCTCCAGCAAACCAACTTCAATTTTTCAATCGAATAAGCCTTATTATAATGATTACCTCTTCATCAATATTATCGGGGAACCATTCATATCTCGCCACATTAGCAGTAAACTTATTAATAACTTCATTGATCTTTGACTTTCCAAAAAATCTTTATATTTATCAAAACCCCATCATTTACTCATCTGCATCTTGTAACGAGAATTGCCATACGAATCATCGAAAATTAGCAATCAGTATTTTGAAATCTCGCAGCATGTCTACGCCAACAATTATATGTGTCTATCTTCTGGACATATATACTTTGAATGTGAAGTTTCTGAAAAACACCCTAAACTGTGAACTGGTTCTCGAAATACTGATGAAGCAGCAAAAACTATAAACGACCTTAACAGTAAAAAGTTTGATGATAAAGAGTAGTGTGTTGGCAAAGCTCAGAAAAAGAGAATATTTCGTAATGAAAAATACGGATTGAGCAAACCATGAAGAAGGCTGTGGATAAATCACAAGGACGAAATCTACCTTCAAAGAATCCAAATGATTCCGTGTCTGCTGAAGTCATTATCGAATACCTTTCTCCTGACTCTAAACCCTTACGGACAATATTCTTCATCATCCTCTGATATTAGAAATTTTAAGATATCATCGTATCTTTCATTATAAATATCCTCCATAATTCTGAAGATATTTCCATAATTATTCTTATCTAAAATCATTTACCTCTTCGTGCTGTCGGTATTACATCATAAAAGAAACTATTTTAGTTTCTAAATTCTGAAACTTTCGAATTTAAAATAGGAATATTTTTGAAGTAGTGTTGAGAAATGAAGCATGAACTAGTATAATATAATGACACTTGATCAACGTGATTATATTACAGTAAGTCATGCTGAGTTTCTAAATGGAACATGATGATTCATAGATCATAACGTCATCATGTGCTATGTTACACGACTCTTGTATTCTCTTTAACCTCTAAAATATCAAGAAAATATTTCTTGATGATTCGGCCTTTTTTGAGGTATTCTAGTAATTTGACAAGTCAAGATCGTGCCATTACAATTTCATTCTTAGAACATTAACAATGTTCATTCCGAAATTCATATATGCGAATTCTGGACCATTACAAGCGGTGCTTAATCGCAAGAAAAAGAAACGAAAGGACAAAACTCTGAAATAGAAATTGGGGTATAAATCGCAGCAAATAAAAGAGAGCATTAATTGGGGATGACAATGATTATAGAAGAAGTAAGGACTTTGAAATATATGGGAAGATATAAAACCCAACAACAACCCAGAAATCACAAACCGTATATATCAATGCATATAGCAATATAAAGACACGGGAGAACTAAAAACACTATAAAACCAAGAGTATAGTAGAAGTAAATAGATTCTTCCGGAGGCAGATGAAAAATAAGAGCGACAGATATGAAAGTGAGGAGTATATCAAGAATCAGAACTGGATGAAGCATATTGACAAATACTTTAAAATATGAGTTGAGAAGGTGCGAGTTGTAAGAAAACAAATGAGGTGGATTTATAGTGAAATATCCGACAGAGAAATCAAAATGGATTATTGCATTAATTCGAAGAGGATCATAATTTCCTTAATCGCTGAATAATCAAATCCAATATAGATTACAAAGATTTTCTTTTCGGAGATCAATCGTGATGACGTCAAAAGATATGACGAATCACTATTATCTTATTTCATTCATTTACGATAACTTCACTCACACGCTTCGAGTAATCGAATTATTTTATCCATTCTTCTTGAACATGATAAAACTCTATAATCGTTATAATATCATTCTCATTGTTAGTCATGACGACCTCTATCAAATTTCGGGGACGAAATTTCTTTAACGGGTAGGTACTGTGACGACCCGGAAATTTCCGACCAAATTTAAACTTTAATCTTTATATTATTCCGAAACGATAAGCAAAATTTGTTAAGTTAAATCTCAAGAATTTTAAACTGTGTTCATACATTCATTATAACCTCGACCAAATTTCGACGATTCACGAACCGTTATATATAAATAGATATGTATATGTATATATATATTATAACTTAATAATATTAATAAAGTATTAAACATATAATACCTTACACGAACGTATTTGTTTCAATATGATTTTCGAAGAAATTAAAAAAAATATATTAAATGATTGAATTATCAGAAACATTGAATTATGATTACAAGTCTCTGTTGAGAGGTCCACTATGATTTGAGAAAATCTATTCCTCTTAACGATATTCAGAATAATTTGTAAAGCTATTTATAAATAAAAACAAAAAGTGTCATTTACGAAAGTTAGACAAAAGTTAGTGGAGAATTGGTTTCCATAATATTCTATTAATTTAGTTTCAAAAGTACAAAAAACGTTTTCAGTTTAAAAAGAACTTTATTATTAAAACGTATATATCTTTTATAAATATCTAGAACCACTTTTGACAACTCATTACTTAACCAGTATGATAAAGATAACGATATTTATATTTTATTTTATTAAATATATATAACGATTTAAATTAATATTATATATACTTATACGCGTATTATACGTATATAGTTTTATACTTTTACTATACTTTAACTTTACCTTTACTTTACTTTTATTTTACTTTAACTTTAATAATTCATACTTTAATAATTCACTTTAATAATTCATACTTTAATAATTCACTTTAATAATTTATACTTAAATAATTCACTTTAATAATTCATACTTTAATAATTCACTTTAATAATTCACTTTAATAATTCATACTTTAATATTTCACTTTAATAATTCACTTTAATAATTCATACTTTAATAATTCACTTTAATAATTCAAAAATCTATTATAAATAGAATTCAATATGTTTCATTATTTCATAGAAACTTGAAAATATATTTCTCTAAACTCTCTCAATCGAATTACATATACATATACATATATATATATATATATATATATATATATATATATATATATATATATATATATATATATATATATTTTCTTTGTATTATTTTAAGATATTATTAGTATACATAAAATATTACGACGGAGTGCTGTCCGAGTGATTTCAAAATAGTTTTTTTTTTGAATGAGTCAAAGCTAAGGAAATTATGGGTTATAGCTATGGAGGTGATGGGTATGGTTCATGGGTATGCTCGTGAGGTCAATCTAGTGTTTATCATCTCCGTTGCGTCTACGTACTTTCCTGCAATATTGAATCTCAATATTGATACGTTCGTGAATCCGAGTCCAACCTTGCACTTGTTAAATGACGTTATATGTATTTTTACTACGAAATACAGTATTGTGAGTTTCATTTTCTCCCTTTTTAATTGTTTTTGCAATATATATTTTTGGGCTGAGAATACATGCGCTGTTTTATAAATGTTTTACGAAATAGGCACAAGTACTAAAACTAATTCTACGTGGGTTTAAACCAGAAATATACCCTTAGCTTGGTAACATTAAACTATTTGTCTATGTACGGTAGGCGCGAATCCTAAAGATATATCTATTGGGACTGACAAACCCCATCCTGACTATGGGATGCTTTAGTACTTCGAGGTTACTTTAAACACACCTGATCTGGTGTACTTCAGAGGGTAAAACATGAACGTTAAGGCTTGTTACCGGGTGCCTACAACTTATAGAATACTTTTATACACTTGCGAGTGTACATATATTTATAAACGGAAATCTTGTGGTCTATTAATATATTGAAATGATTGTTATGTTAAACCTATGAACTCACCAACCTTTTGGTTGACACTTTAAAGCATGTTTATTCTTAGGTAATAAAGAAATCTTCCGCTGCGCATTAGCTCATTTTAAGGATATCACTTGGAGTCATTCATGACATATTTTGAAAGACGTTGCATTCGAGTCATTGAGTTCATCAAGATTATTATTAAGCCAATTATAGTTAGATGTATTATGAAATGGTGTGCATGCCGTCAACTTTCGTTATAAAGAAAGTTTGTCTTTTAAAAATGAATGCAATGTTTGTAAAATGTATCATATAGAGGTCAAATACCTTGCGATGTAATCAACTATTGTGAATCGTTTATAATGTATATGAACGGGTCCTTTCAGAAGAGGATCCTAATTTCCTTAATTATCGAAGAACCAAATTTTATTACGAAGATTTTCTCTAAATTCCTTGAAATCCGGAAATCAATCGTGACTACGTCACCGGTTAAGTCAAACCTGCATTTACTCATTTTATTCTTTTATGATAGCTTCACTCGTACTCTTCACAAAATCAAATTGTTTTGTCTATATTACTCGATGATGATAAAACTCTAAATCCCAGCTGGTATGCATCATGAAAACATACTTATTGACAGCCATAGCCATCCCAATCAAATTTCGGGACGAAATTTCTATAACGGGTAGGTACTGTGACAACCCGAAAATTTTTGACCAAATTTAAACTTAATCTTTATATGTTTCCGACACGATAAGAAAAGTTTGTTAAGTTAAATCTCAAGAAATTTTAAACTGTGTTCATGCATTCATTTAACCTCGACTAGATTCTGACGATTCACGAACCATTATATATATATATATATATATATATATATATATATATATATATATATATATATATATATATATATATATATATATATATATATATATATATATATATATATATATTATAACTTGAGAATATTAATAAAGTATTAAACGTATAATACTTTACATGAACATATTTGTTCAATATATTTATCGACGGAATTACAATATGATATCAAATGATTGGGTTATCAAGATTCATTATGATTACGAATCTCTGTTGTGAAGTCCATTGTGATTTAAGAAATCTATCCCTTTCATCGGTATTCGAAATAATTGGTAAAATGATCTGCAAGTGAGAACAAGTTGTTACTTATCGAGAGTTAGAAAAAAGTTAGTGGAGATTCTTAATTAACTTTTAACGTGTGCTTTACACTATTTTTTTTTCTTCGTGTCTTTTGATACGTTAATATTTTAGCTTTCATAATATTTGATCGTGTAGAAGAAATAATTGGGATAAGGTTCGTCGACTAGATAAATCCATATGACATGTTACATTAGGATAATTTCATACGTTTGATTATCCTTTAGACTTGACCCTACGATTCATGATTAAACTGTAGGTTAAAAACTTGAAACCTTTTATGATTCATATATGATTTTACTTTCTTAAACGAAAACGTTTTTCGATATAATAGACTTTTATTATTAAGAACGTATTATGACATAACAACTTCTAACCTTTATAATGAAATGATTTTGAATATAAAATAATTTGGTTATTAAAATGTTTTTATGAACGTTTGTATATAAATGAATTATATCAATTTTAAACTTTAAAATATAAATGTTACGAAATAATATTTCTTAATATTTAAACGATTTCAAATATAAAAGTTTTGAATATCATTAGTTTTCAAAAACTATATATTATATTGTTAAATAAATATTTCAAATTTATATTTTGAAATGAAAACATAAATATATATATATATATATATATATATATATATATATATATATATATATATATATATATATATATATATATATATATATATATATATATATATATTTAACTTAGTCATAAAATGTTTCGATGATATATTTATACAACGAGACGATGATTTGTAGAAGCAAATGACCAAAACACTCAAATGCATAAGTTACGCTTCGTGTAATATAGTTTACTAATGATTTAAGTCTATATTTTGATAAGGGTACGAGCCACTAAACATAAAGTACTAGTTTTCTAAGCGTACGAAAATGAGTTCGAGAAACCGGAAACGGGACATAAGTCGAGTGACAACGTACGAGTCATTGGAACTAAAATTACAATTATAATATTATATATAATTAATTATATAAATTAAATATATATATATATATATATATACATATATATATTATATATATATATATAAAACTGTCGGCAGCCATTAATCATTGAGTGGTGAGCTGGAACTGGGAGTGCCGCAATCGCAATACATTTGGACACAGTTCCTCCGCAATCGCAGAGCTGTGGCTCACCAAACGGGGCTAGAAAGCTCGAGCACTTCTGCGATTCATTTCACAAAAATATTACTCCGTATAATTATTATATTTATTATTATTATTATTATTATTATTATTATTATTATTATTATTATTATTATTATTATTATTATTATTATTATTATTAATCCTAATATTATTATTAGTAGTATTAGTATTACTATACATAAAATATTACGACGAGGTCATGGGTGCATTATTTTCAAAACGGATTTTACGAGCGGGATAAAGCTAAGGAAATTATGAGTTATAGCTATGGAGGATATGGGTAATGCTCGTGGGTATGCTCGTGAGGTCAAACTAGTGTTTATCATCTCCGTTGCGTCTACGTATCTTTTCTGCAATATTGAATCTTAATATTGATAGGTGAGCACTCATAACTTAACTTTTATATATTAATAGTGTATCCCTGACTAGTGCTCGAGTATATAGGATTATGCATGCTTGTACGTTTGATATTGTCATTAGATAGGTTATGTTGAACCTTGAATTAGATACATATGCCACTGAAATAGGATATATGATATGCATGTCGTTGGAAAGCTAGCGAAAAATTAAGAATTTTTCGTTTAGAACTCGAATGGTTTCGATAAACGGATTAGAAGTTATAGTCAACTGAATTATTATTAATTTTAGTATTATTATTATTAAAAATGATTATTATTACATCGTCGTTATTATCGTCGTTATAATTATTTGATTTTTATCATTATTATTATTATTATTATCATTATTGTTATCAATATAATTATTATCATTAAAATTGTTATTATTATTATTGTTATTACTATAGTTATTATTAAAAGTTAACATTTTTATAAAAACTATTATTTTTATCATTATTACTATTAAAAGTATCATTAATATTAAAATTATCACGTTTGTTAAAATTATCAATTCTAATAAAAATATCATTTTTATTATATTTATCATATTAGGATTATTATTAAAAATTATCATTTTTGATATGATTATTTTTATAAAATATTATTACGATTCTTATTATAATAATTATATAGTAATTATTATTAAGATAAAATATATTATTGGGAAATTATTATTATCATTTTAGTATTATTATTATTAAAAATTATCATTTCAAATGGAATTATTATTATTATTTACATATAAAATAATATTATTTATTATTATTAAAAATTATCGTGTTTATCTGAAAATATCGTATAGATCTTAAAACCTATATTTTCGTTAAAAGTATCATTAACAACAATACTATTATCATTGTTATTATCACTAACATGAATAGAGAATTTTTATTAGAAATATTATTATAACATTTGTATTACTATAAAGGATTATTATTTATTATCAAGATTATTATTATCATTATTAATAGAATAATAAAAATTATTATTATTACAAAATAATACAATTTTTATTTTATCAAATATATATGTGATACAAAGATATTTTTACCACGCGTAATATAATTACATTAATAATACCTACCACTATAGTTTTACGATATTAAGTGAAATTTTATAAATATTACTAATTAAGACATATGAAAGTATATTTTATCATATATAAACTTTAATATAAATTTTTATTAATAAATGACTTTTATTATTTACTAAAATAAAATCTTATAAATACATTTAAATATATAAAACGATTATATTTAAGTTATATTATAAACATGTATAAATTTTGGAAATCATTTTGGGTCAAATTAACTTTTGTTGACTTTTGCATGATAATCTCGAGCATTAGGATTGTGGTACACTATGACTTGACCTAAATTGTTAGACAGTTATTGACCATTACATATATATATATATATATATATATATATATATATATATATATATATATATATATATATATATATATATATATATATATATATATATATATATATATATATATATATATATATATACTTAATATAGGTTAGTGAATCCGAGGCCAACCTTGCACTTGTTCAATGACGTCATATGTATTTTTACTATGAAATACAGTATGGTGAGTTTCATTTGCTCCCTTTTTAAATGCTTTTGCAATAAATATTTTTGGGACTGAGAATACATTCACTTTTATAAATGTTTGATGAAATAGACACAAGTAATCGAAACTACATTCTATGGTTGAATCGTTATACCGGATATCGCCCTTGTTGAACTTGGTAGCCTAAGAATTGGTGTTTATTATAATTGCCACCAATTGACGTGAATCCTAAAGATAGATCTATGGGCTTTGACACGCCCCAGTCAGAGAATTTGAACTTCTTTAGTACTTCGATGTTTATATATGGGGATATTCAAGATGCATTTTGTTCATGTCAGTTACCAGGTGTTCAATCCATACGAATGAATTTCAAACACTTGCGAGTGTATGATTATTGAATAAATGAAATCTTGTGGTCTATTAAAATTATGGAAATGATTGATTACGATAAACTAATGAACTCACCAACCTTTTGGTTGACACTTGAAAGCATGTTTATTCTCAGGTTTGAAAGAAATCTTCCGCTGTGCATTTTTTCAATTTAAAGATATTACTTAGAGTCATTCATGGAATATCTCAAAAGACATTGCATTCAAGTCGTTGAGTACAATAAAGATTATGATTTAGTAAATGACAGATTAGATCATTTATAGTTGGATATTATGAAATGGTAAGCATGCCTGTCAACTTTAGATGTAATGAAAGTTTATCTTTTAAAACGAATGCAATATTTGTAAAATGTATCATATAGAGGTCAAATACCTCGCAATGTAATCATATGTTATTGTATTTGTTCTTATAGATTAGGACGGATATTTACAACGAGGTCATGAATGTGTTATTTCATACTGGTTTCTCGAGCAGGATAGAGCTAAGGAAGTTATGGGTTATTGCTAAGGAGGTTATGGGTATAATTCGGGGGTATAGCTCGTGAGGTTAAACTAGTGTTTATCATCTCCGTCGCGTCTACGTACTTTCCTGCAATATTGAATCACAATATTGATACGTGAGCATCCATATCTTATCTTTTATATATAATTAGTGTATCCCTGACTTGTGCTCAAGTAGATATGATTATGCATGCATGTATGTTTAATTTAGTCGTTAGATAGTTTTGATGAATCATGAGTTTGATACATATGCTACAGAGATAAGGTATATGATATGCATGTCGTTGGAAAGCTGGCGAAAAATTAATTACTTTTCATTTAGAAAGCGTATGGTTTCGATGAACGGATTAAAAGCTATAGTCAACTGAATTATCAATAATTTTAGTATTATAATTAAAATGATTATTATTATTATCGTCATTATCATCGTTATTATTATCTAATAGTTATTATTATTATTATTATTATTATTATTATTATTATTATTATTATTATTATTATTATTATTATTATTATTATTATTATTATTATAATTATTATTATCATTATCGTTATAAGTATTATTATTAAAAATTGTCATTGTTATTAGTAGTACTGCTGTTATTATCATTAAGATTATTATTAACATTATCATTATTATTATTACTATTATCATTATTATTATTATTAGTATTATTATTATTATTAAAATAGTTATTAGTATTATCATTAATATTATTATAATATTTATTATTATTAGTATCATCTAATTATTTTGATTACTATTATTATCATTATTATGAATGCGATATAAAAGAGGACTATACGATATTAAACATGTCGATTAGGAAATAATATGTATAAGTATCATGATTCAGTTAAAATATTGTTAAGATTATGATTTAGATAAAAATATCGTTTTTATTATTTTTATCATTAATATTAAAAGTATCATTAATAGTAAAACTATCTTTTTTATTAAAATTATCATTTTTAATAGAAATATCATTGTTATTATAAAATATCCTTATTATTATCATTTAAGTATTATTATTATTAAAAATTACCATTTTGAATAGAATTATTATTTTAGATAAAAATATTAATATTATTATAGTTAATATTAAAAAGTATCGATATTGTCATAATTAGAATTATCAGTTTATCATAATTAATATCATCAATTGTAAATATAAATATTATTATTAATATTAGTAGAATAATAATAATAATTATTATTATTACAAAATAATACAAATTTTACTCATTATTATTATTATCAATATTATTTTATCAAATAAATATGATATGCAAAGATATTTTTACCACACGTAATATAATTACATTAATAACACATACCACTATATTTTTATGATATTAAGTGAACTTTATAAATGTTACTACTTAAGATATATAAAAGTATATTTTTATCATATATAAATTTTAATATAAATTTTTATTTATTAATAAATGACTTGTATTATTTACTTTAATAAAATCTGATAAATATATCTAAATATATAAAACGACTACATTTAAGTTATATAATAAACATATATAGATTTTGGAAGTCATTTTTAGATTAGATGACTTTTGTTGACTTTTGCATGATAATCTCGAGCATTAAGATTGTGATACACTACGGTTTGACCTAAATTGTTAGACAGATATTGACCAACATATAAATATATATACTTAATATAGGTTCGTGAATCTTATGCCAACTCTACAGTTGTTCAATGCCGTCATATGTATTTTTACTACGAAATACAGTATTGTGAATTTTATTTGCTCTCTTTTTAAATGCTTTTGCAATATATATTTTTGGGACTGAGAATACATGCGCTGATTTTATAAATGTTTGACGAAATAGACACAAGTACTTAAAACTACATTCTATGGTTAGATTATTAAACCGAATATCGCCCTTTTTAGTCCGGTAATCTAAGAATTAGGGAACATAAACCCTAATTGACGCGAATCCTAAAGATAGATCTATTGGGCCTAACAAACCCCATCCGGGTTACGGATGCTTTAGTACTTCAATTTTATCATATCCGATGAGAGTCCTGGAATGATGGGGATATTCTAGATGCATTCTGTTAATGTCGGTTACCAGGTGTTCACCATATGAATGAATTTTTAATTTGCGGGTTACGCGTATTATTTTTTACTCGAGTTACGTGTACAATTAAATATCTGGAAATCTTGTGGTCTATCAAAATGATGAAAATGAATGATTATGATAAACTAATGAACTCACCAACCTTTTGGTGGACACTTTTAAGCATGTTTATTCTTAGATATGAAAGAAATCTTCCGCTGTGCATTTGCTCATTTTAAAGACATTACATGGAGTCATTCATGACATATTTAAGTCAGTACCTCGCAATGGGACCATATGTTGAAGACTTCGTCCAGGTAGATTAGGACGGGTCACTACACTAACAGTCATTAGTGAAGTCTCGTTAAGTAGTATCATGTACATTGCACATGAGGGCTTTTTAGTTTCTAGGCACTTAGACCTTCTCCTTCCTCTTCAGTATTTAGACCTTCTCCTTTCTTTTCAACAGAGTCGGCAAAAAATAAAATTAATTTAAATTCGAAATGTCTAAATTAATTAAAATACTAACATTAGTAAAACAAAAATCTTCAAATTAAAGCATAAAAATAAAATTAATTTAAAATCAAAACGCCTAAATTAATTAAAATACTAACATTAGTAATACACTCTTGATATAAAATGAGATTAGCATAAGTATCTCGTGGGCAAAAGATGAAAATACCCCTTAGATTAAAAAATGGCGTGAACAGTAAAAGTAAGAGTTCTAATATATATATATATGTATATATATATATATATATATATATATATATATATATATATATATATATATATAGTAAGATTAGCAGCACTCAAACAATACCATAATATACATTATACATGTACATAACACGACAAGGAAAATACATTGCACAATGATAAATATTTTGATTGAATGAAGAGGACACTCTTTTTCTTTTTGTCTAATAATTATCGAGTTTAGCACCTCATTAAGAAATAAAGTAAACGAACATTGTTGGTGACGGAATAAGTTCCCTATAACATTAAGCCCATTAGTGCCTATGTAAACAGGCCCTCAGATTGTTTCATAATCAAGTTGCAAAGTTTAGGTCACCAATTTCATTCACTCGATTTCAAATAAAAAAATATTCTTCATTATTAAGATGTATAGGTAACCAAAAGATAAAACTTAAAATTAATCTCCTGCTACCTTTTAACAAACTCGCGCTATACATTTACTCACCTGTACCAGATTCATAACCGGTAAATTCTGAACGCCATAGGGTGATGCTTTTGGATGTAACTTTCGGGGCGGTTGAAAGCTCCAATTCGAGATAAATTTTTTTTTCATGTTTTCCATTCTAGTGGTATTGTTTGAACAAGGGGAAGGAATGATGATGAATTGTTAGTGTACAAACCGAAACTAACCACTGGAAGTTGCAGTAGTTTGATTGACGGAGATAGATTTATAGTTAACAGATATAGATCTAGGGTTGTCGAAAAATAACTTCATTATATTAAATGGTTCTCAACGTTGTCAGTTTGTTACACGGGTGATAGGCGTTGGTCTACCTTATTGGGGGAGAATGTAGGTTTATGCTTAACGATTATATTAAGCTTAACCCATGAAAATAAGTGTTTTGATGATGACACATGCACATAACTAAAGGTGATGGTAGACATCTTGACATAAATATACAAGTTCACTAATCCACACTTACTCTAGTAAAAGACCAAAACCAAATAAAGCTTAATATGAAAACAAAGGCCACACAGTTTGGTCCACGGTCGACAGCAGGCCAGACCGTGGAAGCCCTGCACCATGGTTTATGAAACCATGTGCGCACGGTCGACTCTACGGTCAATCGTGGGTTGACCACAGAAGGTTATGTCTGAACTTTTGATCAAATTAAGTTTGACCACTTTGGGGCATCTATAATTTATGAAACTTGTTTAAACATGCTTAGAATAGTTGCCGCATTCATATCCAAAAGAGTTTTGGTCACTAGAAAGCTAATCTTGGTTAGTCACACCTAATGACACTTCAATGACGATTTAACCTTGATTAAGGATAACACATAAGTGTTACAGGAAAACATGTGCTTCTAAAATATATCTAGACATACTTAGGTTGGTCATCAAGTCCCAACCAAGAGTTGCTCCTTGCTTGTACATGTGTTGGACATTAATGTATACTTATACATTAATCTTGCAAATGCCACTTTGCAAGTAAAACTTACATAGCCTTGGTACAATTCTACGTCATTACTATATGTCTAATCCTAGATTAATTAGTGATCTCTTGCTAGTCATTACATGAGTATTACTTAACTACTTGCTATTAATACATGAGTATTATTTGACTATGTGCTAAATGCCAACATGCTAGTAGTTACTTATTATATGTATGAACTTTGTCTTGCTATGTGCTACAAGTTGGAAAACCATCGACTTGTATTTGGACTACTCAATATACTTATGCTACTTGGATAACAATTGAAGAGTCATAATCTAGTGATCTTAAAAGGATAAAGAATTATACATAGCAAATGTGTTAATTACAAACAAAAGATTATGAAAAAAACTGAGATTGCCTCAAATGATTATCATGACATGTACCCAAGAATGTTAGACTTACCACTTTGAACATGACAAGTCACTATCAAGGCAATACATCTAAGATAAATGAACACTTTATGCATATAGTACTTGTATATGATGTTGGGTATCTTTGCAGGTATTAAATGAAGTAAAGAGTCCAAAGATTTGAGTTCAAAACTGATTAAACGGCTATACAATGGATAAGTGTTTTCGAATGGACCGAGTACGGTCGACCCATGGTCGACCGTGGGCTGAGCTGCAACAATAACTAGTTTTTTATCTCTATAAATAGCAAGACTTGGAGTACTTTGAAGATCTGACCCTCTTTCATGCTTCAACTCAAATTCATCAGAGAATCACAAGATCATAATTCATATATATATATATATATATATATATATATATATATATATATATATATATATATATATATAATATATATATATATATATATAGTGAAAGGATCTAGAGAGAACTTGACATAGGAGAGAATCCCATAACACCATGTTATTTCACTTCCATGCCGAGCCTTTTTTAGCACCATGTTATTTCACTTATTTCACTCATATTAATAAAGGTATTGTCGTCCTATCGCATCAATTCATTCCTAAACATAAATTAGGGTTTATAATTAGGGTTTAGAAATTAGGGTTTAGATTGAGATTTTAACACGAACAATTTGGAGTTTAGGGTTTAGGGCTTAGGGTTTAAGGTTTAAGGTTTTGGGTTTAGGGACTAAAACCAAAACACTAAACCCTAAACCCTAAGCGCTAAACCCTAAACTCAAAATCGGGCTAAATTTTGAAAAAAAATTTACGAATTTTTTTTAAAAGTTGATTTTTTCCATGTCAGCATGCCACGTCAGCACATACTGAGCCACGTGTCAGTCTGTGCTGACATGGCAGTCAGTTTGGCTGATGTGGCAGTCAGCCTCATGACGTGGCATGCTGACGTGGAATTAAAAATAATTTCGGAATTTTTTTCCAGGAAAAAAAAAATTCCTGGAATTTTTTTTTTAATTTTTTTTCTTCCAAAGAATAGGTGCATATGGTAGGTGCATGTACATTAATATGTGAGTTCTCTAGGTTCTCTCCCTACCCAAGTTCTCCATGGATCCACACTATATATATATATATATATATATATATATATATATATATATATATATATATATATATATATATATATATATATATATATATATATATATATATATATATATATATATATATATATATTGGTGATTAGCAAAAGAAGTTCTATAATCTCATAGATTGTAGAAGGGTTGTAAACTTACTATCAAATTACTATCTTTGTGAGTTTACTTAGTGTTGTATTAATCATTTGAATTGTCTTAGGATTACCATCACTAGAAGGGTGAGTCTTGTACTTTGTAATTAGAAGCATAAGCTAGCTTAGTTATCATCTTCCTTAAAGGGAACTAGGCAGTTGATTAATTCCATTGGGGATTAATACTTGTCCAAGGTGAAGACAAGTTGATCTAAGTTAGAGGTAATCTTTCAAAGGGATAGAAAGATTAGGTTTGTTGTCTACAAAGAAGTACAAGACTTGTAAAACGAATCTCCACCGGATTTGGAGAAAGAGGCTTAGTGAAGCAAAACTCCCGATTAGTAAATCGGGGAGTGGATTAAGGTGGATGACATGCCCGAATTGGACGGTTTATTTATGCGGTGTTGTTAGGTCACAAAACGTCAATTCAGGATATCAATAGAAGAAGTTGATTGTTTAATTTATATATGCTGGGCCTAAATCTATTATTCCTTCCTATGGGTTAGTAAGGGAAAATATGACCTAGGGTCGTTCCTTGAGCGGTCAAATATGAAATGGAGCTTATTCAGATAATTTAGTAATTAAGATTGGGTTTGTACACAATTTTGTATCCAAGATTAGTGGCCAGGTACACCTTTTGTGGAGAGGCAGGATCCTTTTGGTCCCAATAATTTGGCGACTGTTCAAAAATCCAACAACCAAGTCCAACCGGTTTATTCTAGACACCACTTTATCTAGAATATCAAATTGTGTAAAGGCTATAGTTGATTTGATTTGATATATAATCGTATTTAAAATATTAAAGCAACATAATTAAAATAAGCTAGCTAGCATGCAATAGCTAAGGACAGAGAAGGCGTGGTTCACCATGATTTAAGACAACGTAGTGTCGGGATGATTGTGAGACACTCATTGGATAGATATACCTTGGTGTAAACACTAGATTCCCTACTAACTGATTTCTCGATTAGCATGCCACGAAGAACTAGGCTATCGTGATTCTGATTGGATGGACTACGCTCAACTCCCGACGCTTTCTCCGGTTTAAGGATATAAGCGGCCCATCTTGGATGCAATGCATACCTTGGGCGCACGAATAAAGTAGCATAGCCATATATATATATATATATATATATATATATATATATATATATATATATATATATATATATATATATATATATATATATATATATATATATATATATATCAACCTTTCTTAACACCTTAGTGTATCACCCAAGTGAGTGGTTATGATTGTGTTTTGAATTCCTTTCTGTCAATGGTTTGGTAAAATCTAAGGGTTTATAGACAAATTAGAACATCTGATAGTTCTTAGTCATCCTTAAAGATTTATAAGCTTAGTTTGTATTGTAGCACGTTAAATTTCTATTTATGACTTAAACCAGCCCTTACTTATATCTACCCAATAAATCCCTTAGTTATCCACCATGTACTATACTTGTAGTGGTTCCATAGCTTCTAACCTTGACCATGCTCAAGTGCTCCTATAGTACATCGACATGAGTCTTATACTCTTGACCAATGTCTTGATCTGGTCCTATGATAATTTCCCATGTACTTTATAGTATTTTCGATGGGTTCATACCTTGACCAATGTATAAACACAGATAATTAATTACCTTATAATTGTCGACTTTATAAAAGTTTTTAATCACGTTTATTGGTGGAAGGATGATAATAATCAGGTTTAATATCATAGACAGAAAGCGAGTACGAAATGATAATCATCCCTAATTAACATTATTAAGTCATGGCAACCAATCAAGCAATTACTCACACATCATGGCAACAAGCATTTCTAATATTAATAAATCACAAATATCTAACAAGAATATTATAATAAATTAATAAAAGAAATGATAGATATTATAATATCCGTAGCCTTACAATGCTTGATAGCTTCTACTACTAACTATATACTAATCTCCTATTGATCACTAGAGAGCGACAATAGAGAGATAATTACATTTCCTAATCTCTGTACTTTTCTCTCTTTAGAATTTAGAGAGAGAAAGTAGAGAGAGAACTAATCTCCTAATGATCATTAGAGAGCGACAATAGAGAGATATTTAGAGAGAAGTGAAGAAGGTGTGTCTTGAAATGGTGGGATGAAGTCCCCATTTATAGTAAATGCTTGGTGGCAAAATTGTAATTAAATGGCTGAAAAATGACTGGCAGGCCATTTTTTCACCTAGCAAGCCGTTTGGCAGACCATTTTTCAAGTCTGTTTGCCAGGGCAAGCCGTTTTTGATGCCCGTTTGCTGGATCGTAACTTGTCTTTCACCGTTTTCGCTCTAGAATCTTCGTTTTAGCTCCGTTTCTGACGATTCTTGCGCCCACGCGTTCGTAATTAAATATCCTACAACATGAGATTAAGTAAATAAACTTTTTCAAAAATAATATAATAAGTTATTTAAACGCGAGTTAATCGTCTTAGCCGGTTTTACTAGTTTTTCCTCGTTTTTCATCTGTTTTTAGTGATTCTTGAAACATAGCATTTGTAATGACATAATCAATGAAACAAATAAATGCTTATTTAGATGATAAAGTCAATTACTTTATCATAAATGGGGCTAATATCGCGGGTAAAAATGTGACTATTTAGCCCATATCAGTGGATTAGTTAACATCCACCCGAACAACTATAAATCCTTGTGTTTATGTTCTTTACTTTAAATTATGCATTACTTCAAACATAAACACTACAAACATTGAGTTTGGTTTGATTAAGTTGATCAAGTATTGTTCAAATCTTGTTGATCATCAAAAAATTTTAAAAACCGTATTAAGTAACTATTCACCCCCTCTAGTTACTTACATACCTGTTTCTTCATGATGAGGAGTTGGGTTAAGGTTTAGTTGAAATGGGGAATGAGTGGGAAGTTGAAAGTATGGTTAGTGAGATAAAGAGGAAGAAATAGGCCACGAATTGTAGGGTTTTGTTTGGTGAAATGGGAATGGGAAAAAAACGAATACTTAATAAAATGGTGAACGATGATTTCCAGGTTGAAAAGTAACGGTAACTGTTTAACAAAACTGCTGTTAAAAAAATTGTTTAATAAAATGGTGAGTTGAAGAAGAAAATAGAGTTAAAAAGAAAAGATGAAGGCACAATGACAAACATACCCTCGTGTGCCATGCACGTGATATCACTTAATGAGATTTTACTAACGGGTGTTAGGCTAAGGAAATAACTGTGTAATTAGGGTAAATGTGGATGACCAACCACGTCAAAAATAAACATAAGTGGTTATAATGCAATATTGAGCAAACGACGTCAGAGACCAACCACGTTATTTTGTCTTACAGAATTATAAATATTTATCTTTAAAAAGATAATGAATTTTCTTCTTATTACAAATTAGGTAAAATGGTAATAATCCGAATGAACAATGAGAATAACGAAAAACTTTATTAAATTTGAAAACATCTTAAATGAGAATAGCCCTTAGATCTATCCTTAACAAATTTATACATGCATGCATTGCTTGTAAATAACTTCTCCAATGTACCACTATATTTTACCTAACTTAATTATTAAAGATAGCGCTTAGGGTTACAAATAGAAAACTCCTTTATATATACATATACGACATCGTAGATGAACTAGTTTTAATATAATCTCTAAGCAAATATCACATTATTCTTTGCTATTATTAGTCGGTACTACTTAGTTAATGATACGCTATTCGGTTAGCGTACAGAAAAATGCATTTTAGAGAAGAACCGAACACCATAAACGTGAATAAAAGCATCAAAAAACAATCAAGTACAAATACATTAGTGGGTTGCGAATAGAGCTGGAGGATAGCAGATAAAGACGTTATTTGTATTCCGAAAAATAAGGGTTGATTGGTCAACATTCCGAAGAATAAGGGTTGACCCACCAATCAGAACATGATACGCAGAAGAACCTTTGACCTTTTTTTCCTATAAATAGGTCACCTGGACTTCGTTGATGGGGGAATAAATCACTTTATCAGAACTTTCTCTCTCTAAAGTGGTTGACCAAGTTTGACCTTGACTGGATTCGCAGTTTGACTCTCGATCCGGTAATCATTGTTATTTCGGAGAGCTTTCAATGACTTAAACCGCTCACCGTTAACTTGATTGTGATTTTCACTCGTATCCTATCCGTCATCCGGATTTGGTACGATCATTTGGTGCCATCCATGTTTTAATTAGTTTTAAGATTTTTTCTGCAAATAGAAAAGAGAACATCATATGAAGATGGGAGGAGATCAAGGCAAAATAGTAACTCAAGAATCTTAAAAAAGAATACAAGAAGAAAACAGTAATGAGATTACAGGAAGATAAAATAGAAGCATACAACAAGTGAAATTCTTACCAGTGCAACCTTTGCAGTTATTTGGAAATTCGTATAGAAAGGAACAAAGTGAAACGTTTGATGAAACAGCAAAAAATGATTAACAAGAAATCTTGAAGAATCATGCAATGCAGTTGTTGGAAGTAATCATGTTTAAAATAAGAAAAGAGCGAGATGAAGGAGTAAAAAAGAAATTAATAGAAACATGTGATGGATTAAAAGGAAAAATGATAATAGAGTTTCTCAGCGTTAAAGGAGAGATAACTGAGGAATCAGCAAACAAATTCTTAGCTAATATCCTTTCACGAGCCGCACCGGAGAAATATAGACATTCTTTAGCACAACCAGATCCAAGAGAAACAGCTGTTGATAATTTGTTTGAACTAATTACAGGGGAAGAAGCAAAAAAGAAATGGTTATGTCTACAACAACACAGAGATTTTGTGAACGAACTCAAATTATCAATTTCCAAAGAATTTGAACATCCCATCAACACTAGGAACATATGAAGGACCATCAGATCCTGAAGATTTTTTGCAGTTATTTGAAGGTGATATTCGAACTCAACATTGGGAAGATGGGGTAGCATGTCATATGTTTTCGATTGTGCTACAGAAGATGGCAAGGGAATGGTTCATAGGTTTACAACCAAGGAGCATCACAAGTTTTCAAGATTTAAGGGCAAAATTTCTGCTTCAGTATCAAAACTTAAGGAGATATACATTGACTCATTTGGATGCACATGAAATAAAGCAACATCTAGCGAAACCACTGAAGGAGTTCATGAATCGATACACCCTAGAATGTCAAAAGATTCCAGATCTACCGGAGAGCCAAAAAATCTATGGCTTCATTTTATGTTTGGACCAACGAAGGCATATGTCACTTGTAAGGCAATTAATATTGACAAATCCAAAAACATATTCGCAAGCTATGGAGATTGCAAGGGCATATCTTCGATCAGGGGATGGTACCAAACATCAACAAGGAGAGCATTATAGATCACAAGGAGGATATGATAATGGGTCACGAGGCTATCCGCGATGGGATAACTCCAGAAGAAATGACTATAGAAACAGAAATGATCAAAGAAGGAATGATGGTCAATACTATCGAGGAAGACCGTACGAAAGGCATTCGCTACTCGGATCTTTAACAAATTTATATGGCCGAAACGGATGGTTTTATTTGTGCGGTGTCGTTAGGTCGCAACACGTCAGAATCAGTAATCAAAAGGGGTAACGGTTTTAAATTTATATTTAGCGGGGCCTAAATCGTACTACTCCTTATTATGAGTAAGGGAAGTATGACCTATGGTCGTATTTTTAAGATATCAGTATAATCGAACCTATATTTAAAGCTTAAGATAATTAAAAGGTGAAAGAGTAGTGGTTACCTAATTTTAGATATTTCTAGTTTATAAGACAGATAAAGTAAATGCAATAAAATTTGTAATTCAGATAGGGTTAAAATAAGCGCATACTATAATTTCACTAGTTATTCCGCCGGGATTATGGAATGCTGGCTCATAAATAGGTAGAGACCTTGTATTCATTACACTGGTCCTAAACGCTCCTGTCGTAAGACATGTCACTAAGTAATGCGATAGGCTTAAAGATTCTGAATAGACAGCAATGTCCCGTACCCCCGACGCCTGTGAAGTCTGACTACAGGCATACATGTTCAGATGGCTCATCCAATTGAGCGACTCAGTTGAGTGACGTATTAATATTCCACAAAGGTCTAAACTGTCTTATGCATAATAGAATACAGGGTTTACCGTATTCGAGAGACGTGATGTATTTCGATGCTTTCATTAATGATTGGGTTTAAAAGATGATTAGGCCCTTAAAAAGAGTTCAACAATAAAGAACACCATGGCCAAGTCAAGTTGACTTCCATGAACACGTTCGGTTATCCTAACAGTCTAATATTTTATGTGTTTAAACAAATAGTTCCTTAATTAACCAAGAATCCCCAAGCGGGGTGCAATGCTTGAGACCGCGTTATGGTGAAGTGTACTAATCAGCACTGACCGGGTTACATGGCCTTACTTAGCAGAGGTACACTAGCATGCACGTACGAAGTGCATATGCTTGGTGACTACACTAGCATGGTCTAGAACCGACAATGTACTAAAGGTCTAGTTAGATGTTTCACTACGAAAGAATCCTCAGTTGGAATCCAAAGCTTGATAGACTTACTACAACCGGTGTGCCTCAGTCGATCTTGCATTGTATCCGATAGACTTCTCTTACCAAGGGGTGATACAGATAGTGTACTCTGAATCGGGGTTCATGGCTTCCCAATAACAGAGCCAATAACTACGTTCTATTAGTTATAAAAGCGGTTGATTTTAAAGCATAATCGGAAAGTATTTCGACAACATACAAAAACCATAATATTATTTCGGTATTATAACTGACTACATCATAGCATACACTAAAGATAACTACTCGCTAATCATGGGAACAACATCACAAAACATAATGATAGAAGACATTATATAAAGATAAAGGATAGAAGTACCAGTAGATTAAACGAGTTTCGAATATAAAAGTGACAACTTCAAACTCCAGACCGCTCCTAATACAATCTTCGGCGTTCTTCTCCGGGTAATAGATTTCCCGCACGGAGTCGAAGACCTTGAAAGTATGACTAATATTGTAGAAAGAGAGGGAAATAAGTGAATTGAAGTGTGTGATGAAATTAATGACAAAGACCCTTTAAATAAGATTGAATTTTGCTTACAAACGGCTGGCAGACCGTTTGGCAAGCCGTTTGCAGGGCTCGTTTGACCAGTCAGCCCATTAACCATGCCCGTTTGCCTTGGGTGTGTGGTAGGCCGTTTTCCATACTGGCAGGCCGTTTGGGTTGCTGATTTGCTGGATCGTAACTTGATTTCTTGTCTTTCACCGTTTTCGCTCTAGAATCTTCATTTTAGCTCCGATTCTCTTGATTCTTTTTGCACCGTCTTCGTAATCACTTGATCTTAAATTTTAACCTACAAAGCGGATATTTTTCTGACAAAGTTCGAAACTTTAATGTTTTTGGGCCTTAATATCGGGGTAAAAACGTGACTTTTTAGCCGATATCACAAATACTCGAAGAGAGATATTGTTAACTGAACTAATTAAGCAAACGTTCAATCCGCCAGCGCCGTTTGATAAAAGAGAAGGGCCAAAAAATACTTTATGGCGTGAGTTTCATGAAGATTATGGACATGTTACAGATGAATGAAAGTCGTTAATGAGAGAGATAATTGCGCAAATAAAGGCAGGTGCATTAAACCATTTACTTCAAGGAAGATTTTTCAAAAAACCAGACCCAAACAAAAGATATGCATGGAAGGATTATGATATAGAGCTAAGACAAGAGGGAAAAAGAAAATACTACAATTCGCGGAGAGGGGAAAGAAAAGATGAAAAAGAGTGAACACTAGAGTTGAGGGTTCACATGAGTGAAGAAGAATATGAAGAAAACGATGAACAGGAAGGATAGTGATGCAAAGATTAAGGGGCATGGAAAAATGCACCCATAATCTTCTATCCGACTAAAACAGGAATACCAGAAGAAGAAGCAATGATTGTGAAAGGAACATTTGCTAATTGTTTTATTGATAAGGTATACACTAATATGGGAGGTGAAGCAGATATCGTGTATGAGGCATGTTATCGAAGGATGCCAAAGAATGTCAGGGAGCGAATCAGACTAACCAATGTGATAATTGCAGGAATCACTGAGGAACATGTTATACCTATGGGGTGAATACGATTAGAGGTAACATTGGAGGAACGTTGGATGGCATAAACAGAAATGATATGTTTTGTGGTTATAAGGGGAGTTTCAAGGTATAATGCCATTTTGGGACGACGAGCGTTGTGCAAGTTTGGAGCAGTTACCTCAACCAGTAAATTTCTAACACCAAAAGGGGTAGCCACTATCAAGTCAGAATATATCAAACTAGGAAGAGCACGGTCAACGATACCAAGGGATAATAACATGGAAGAAACAAGACAAAGGTCCGAGCAAAGAACGCAAGGGGGCAGAGAGCATATCCATTTTCAAGAAGAATTCGAGAGACAAACACACAGGGTCAAGGAAGCTGGTATTTTTTGAAAAGCTGGGGAAAGCGGAAGCACAAAGAAGAATGGAGGAGTATGTATTGGGATATCCTCCGACAAAATAGAATAGCAAATCGCTGTAAAAAGATTAGACAAGTCAAAATATTGTAAAACATTGAAGCTCCGAATAGAATTGATCACTATATTGAGGATTTCTCTAGTTTACAAATATCGACTGTATGTTTAAGTAAATAATGAATGGTTTTATGTTTAGAAGAACATGTTATAGAAAACACTATCTATACAAAAACCTAATACATGCGAGTTTAGCCTGCCCACATAAAGGATGTTTTCTAGCTCCTGATGGTAGAGGTTCTCCAAATACCTAAATAAAAAACAAATATATGGGAAGCGACCAGAAGCATAAGGCAGCAATTTAGAAATCGCACATCGTCAACCATGTCAAATACACATAACAAACTTATTTACGAAATACCAAATCATTATTACAAACCATAAGAACATATCACAAAATCAATTGTTTATCAAAATGGTTACAAACATCATGTTTTCAAATAGGAACATTCAATACATCCTGCAGACTCGACGCCTCATCATCACAAACAGCATACAATTCTTCAAACTCTAATTTCTTCATCTCCTCTGCCAACACCCGTGCCTTTCCAAGAGCATCAACATCAATTAAATTCTCTAGTCACTCTGGCAGGTTTAGAAAATCTTCCTTCAACTTTTCCACAGTATTGGATTTCTCCAACGCTTGAATAGCTTGAAGATAGCGAATAAATGGATCAGCCAAAGTCTTTGATGCAAGAACCTTTTTATAAGGCAGGAATAATGGACTTCAAGAGATGAAAATCACCCTTGGAGGCATCAAGACCCGTAGCAAATTGGACACACGATCTGTTAGAAGAAGCAATTTTTCCTTCTAGATCCATCACACGGTCAGACATGCGGCTGCATTTCGATTCGGCCTCCGCAAAAATTTCTTCCGCCTTCACCTTTTCATCCACAACTTCTTTCAACTTTCTTTCAAAAATTTTCACAAGATTTTCAGAATCATATAGCTTCTCTTTCATGCTAACAGATTTTTTCAAAAGATGATCAGCAGCCCTGCCCGCTTGAAGAGTGTTGAATATGGTATGCATATTCAAAATAGCATTTCGCTCGCAGGCTTAGCGCTCTTCTTCAACGGAAAGATCATCAAAGACATTCATCAGATGAGGGTTAACGAAAGTCTTTAAATATTTGTGACAGTCCGCCTGCCGATCCACAGGAGCACGAAGAAAAGCTTCCATAGCTTTAGTATTAAAATCAGGATCGAAACCGAAAGAGCCAGGAGTAGCGGCAAGCAACCTCTCATTTTGAAAAGGATAAGGGGTCACTAGAGTACCAGCATCAACTGAATCATGATGAGTAGGAATTGGAGATCGAGTAGAATGGATTTCTTGAACATCTGATGAGGTGGATTCATCTATCAACACTACAAGAAGAAATGGAAGGAATGATATAAAAATAATAACAGGAAAGCAATAATAAAAATAATAATATCAAGTAACATACCATTTTCATCTTGATGAGAGAAAGATTTCTTTTGCTTCTGTTTACTAGGCTTCACAACCTCTTTGCCCTTTCTTTTTCATCGCTTTGAATCCTTTACCAAGTCAACCATTGGTACATCAACAAGAACAACCTCTTCAGTAGTAGTAGCTGTAGGAATTTCTTTGCAGACAACGGAATGAAGTTGTTTGGATGTGATAATGCTTGAGAGATCCATTGCTGCAAAAAGAAGAAGAATACAAATATAATTCAGTGCAAACAGATGAAATCAAAACATAAGCAAAATGATTCCTACCAACATCATTCAATTCTACAATAGGGGAATGTAGCACCCTGAATTTTAATGCACCAGAAAGTGTCACCAGAAAGTGTCACCAGGAAGTGTTCTTAGAAAGTGTCAGGATAAGTCTACCTATACTTATGCATTTTCAGATTTTACATCAGAATCAGAATCTGACAGTTTCAGTCCCTAATTTCTTTTCAGTTGAAAAGCACGTCGCGTAAAGGAATGTGCGTCGCGCAAAACCTGCTGACAGACCCAATTCGTGATTTTAACATTTTAAAAGGGGCATTTGGGTCTCTTCACTTGAGGATCGGTTTTTGAACCACAAAACTGAACCAATGCTTATCCTATCCTCATTTCACCTCTTTTCACACACTTACATCTAGAGAGAGAAGAGTTTAGAGAGAGAGAGAGAGAGAGAGAGCTTGATTTGGGGAAGAAGAAGGACGATTCAGGTGAAATCTCAAGTGCTAAGGTTGTTCATCTCGTTCTTGGCTACATTTTGGTAGTGGTAGTAAGCTCTAACTCTGAATTTCATTACTTATGATTATTGTTCAATTTAGGGTTTGAACTTAAATGTTCTTGAGAAAACCCACATAGCTCTTTAATGGAAGATTAGGAGCTAGTAATCGGGTTTAATGTCGTTGTTGGTGGGTTTTAGGTTGGAAACCGACTTGGACATGTTTAAGACTTGTAAATTGGGGTTTAATCACTAGTGTTAGTGATTATGGAAGTATTGGAACCCATTTGGGTGTGTTTGAATGACTAATTTTGAAATGGGTCAAAATTAAGGTTTATGAGTCAAATTGGGTAAGACAAGTGTTTAACACTTATGAATTGGTTTAATTGGTGTATTAGGACCATTTTCACTAGTGTGAGTGATTATTGGTTAGTTTGGGCACAGTTTGTGCTTAGAGGTGCAATTGGGTCAAAATTGCACTAAGTGTCAATTTGGGTTGGTTTGTAATCCACCCTAATTGTGTCGTTTGTTATGTGATAAATGGAATATGTACTTTCCATTGACGTGTTGCGAATTATTCAGTTGCATTCATCAAGGTATTAAGGTGAGTGTAGATATATTATATGCATATGTATGCATAGGATGGGTGTGGGTGGGGTAGAGTGATCCTTGGGCGTTCGGGTTCACTTTACATATGTGGGGGAGATGGACTCTGCGTTTTGAGCTCATGTGGCATGTTTGTGCGTTTTGGGTTACCACCCTTGGGGTAGTGAATCTCTGGTGTTACGAATTCACATCGACAAGTAGGTCAACCCCATTGTTGTTGAGATGAGTGGGTAGTGATTCGCGTGTAGTTTCGGCTTCACTAGTGAAACGCGTGTGGTTTCGGATTCACGATGTCGCGTGTAGTTTCGGACATTCCCATTGTTGTTGAATTAGGGTAGTGATTCGTGTGTAGTTTCGGATTCACTGGGCGCGTGTAGTTTCGGCCAACCCTATTGTCGTTGAGATGAAGGTGGTGAATCGCGTGTGGTTTCGGATTCACTGGGCGCGTGTGGTTTCGGATTCACTGGGCGCGTGTGGTTTCGGCCGACCTTCATGAGTTTGAGGTTAAGGGTTTTACCTTGGGATTTTGGGTAGACGTATGTACATATATATTATTGTTATGTTTTAGCTAACCATGCGGTTTTGGCTTGGTGGTACGTAATGTATAGCTTGCTAGTTATACTTTGATGCGATATGTGTTTATTACTTGTGTTGGTGATACGTATTCATTTTATGCATATATATGTATATAGTATGTTTATCCTCACTAAGCTTTATAGCTTACCCTCTCGTTGATATTATGTTTATAGGTTCGCAAGGTGGTGTCTCGGGTAAGCGTGGGAACTAGTTGACTTTTGTAGGATGCTTTAGAAGACATGCTTTTGGATTGATTTAGAATTGGGAAGTGTGTCCCTAATCGCCATGCTCGGTCTTTTGTTGTATTTAAATGAAACTTGTCGAAATTGTCGCTTTCATGTATTTATGGGTCGTTGGAGTCCCAAAGATCGTAATGTACTTTAGTCGATTAAAAACCCGGTTGTTAAATGTTTGAATGGTGTTGGAATTGGTTTGGGGGTTAACGGAACTCGGGTTGGGTGAAAATGGGCTGCCATGTGTTAAAATGGGCTGCCCAGTTATTAACTTCTGATTTTGTTTCACGCATTAGCGCGTGCCGCGCAATCCAAATGCGCAACGCGCGTTTGGTCTGGTCAGATTAAATTGTTGTTTTTTTTAAATAGAGTCGTGTTTTCTAGTAAACAGTTTTGGGTCATTACAAGTGGTATCAGAGCATGGTCTAAGGGATTTAGGTGACTTGAGATATGTGCCAAGACTTATACTTTTGTGTGTGCTTATTTGTTGCGGGACTTGTACGAGTACGGGTCAGACGGGATTTTGGTTAGTGCCTTAGCGTGTAGGTGAACTAACTAGGATTATAGCTTGTATCATGATATTATTCTTGCATGTATTTATATTGCGTAGAGTTGTGTTTGCGTTTGTGTATATCATCGAGCAAGATATGTCGTTGTACTAATGAGTTGAGACGGCGTGTGCGCATAATAATGACTAGCTACCATTATTACGAGTGCAAATCGTGTCTAACAATTGATGTACGATGGGTGTCGAGCGAGATGGGGTGGTGTTGTATGTGGTTTATTTGCGTTTCGCTATTTGATCGATTTGCATTCTTTAGAATGACGACGAGAAGAAAAACTTCGAATGGAGAATAAAATGACGATGATGAGATGATGGCTAGGATTAAACCCACGGTTAAGGAGCGAATGAGTGCGCTCCGAGAAGAGTTCGAAAAGGGGTGATGTGCGCAGAGGTGTATATGAAATAGCTTATATTTTACTAGAAAAAACTATTAAATACGATTCAATTTTACACAAGATATTTATTTATTTATAGAATGGATATACTTAAACCTTGCTACAACACTTATAGGCAGTGTACCTAATCGTACAGTAGTGTAGTTTTTAGTAAGTCCGGTTCGTTCCACAGGGAAAATCTTTAAATAAAGCTTAACGCTATATTAGTTTTAATTTATAAAAATACAAATATATATAAGTAATATTATTATTAAAAAAAGGGGGTTTTTACCGTTTAATGACCGGTTTGTCGATTTTAAAACTTAGTCGCAGTTAAAACCTAATGTAAAATATTAAATAAATAAAACTTAATTTAAAGCGTAAAATAAATAACGATAATGAAATTGCGATAAATAAAAGTGCGATGAAATAAAATACAATAATTAAAAAGTGCGTTAATTAAAAGTGCAATTAAATACAATGACAATAAATAAAAGTGCGATAATTAGAAGTGCAATTAAATATAAAATAAAGGAAATTAAATATGAAATAAAAGAATTATGCTTATTTAAACTTTCGTAATCATGATGTTTGACGTGTTGATTTTTAGTTTTATGCTCATGGGTTAATTGTCCTTTGTCCTGGATTATTTAATATGTCCGTCTGGTTTTTGTCCATAACAGTCCATCAGTCATAAATATAAAGTGCGAGTGTCCTCGTCAAATTATCCTTATACCCGAAGTCAAATATTCCAACTAATTGGGGACTTAAACTGTAACAAGGTTTTAATACTTTATTTAATAATTACACCAGGTTATCGACTGCATGTAACCCAAGGTTTTAATACTTTGTTATCAATTATGCCAAGTGTCCTTGTACATAATTTCACCCCTGTTTTAATAATTCCATAGACTATTAATCCATTCCCGTGTCCGGTTAAATGAACGATTATTCGTACATATAAATACCCCGCCCATCGTGTCCGATCGAGTGTATATGGTTATTTATAGGTACATCCAATTGTAAATCTTTATATTAAAATTAACAAAATATCATTTAGTTAAACAAATATAAAGCCCATAAATAGCCCATAGTCTAATTTCCACAAGTGTCGTTCTTTTGTCCAAACCCCAATTATGGTACAAAGCCCAATTACCCAATTTTAGTAATTAGCCCAACATCATCATTACTTCGGCTTAAATAAGCATAATAATAACTTAGCTACGAGACATTAAATTAAAAAGGTTGAACATAACTTACAATGATTAAAAATAGCGTAGCGTTACACGGACAGAATTTCGACTTACACCCTTACAACATTCGCTAACATACCCTTATTATTAGAAATTAAAATTAAAATTAAAATTAAAATATAAATTATATATATATATATATATATATATATATATATATATATATATATATATATATTTACGTATATAGAGAGAGATGATATATGGATATATAAAACGTTTAGAATGCGCGAGCTTTTATAGGCATTTTTGTCCAGGACAGCTCCACGAGTTGCGGCATTTTTGCACTACAAACTCCGCGAGTCACGGAGTTCGTAAATCCAGCTCACACAAGTTTAGATCCTAGTCTGCCGACGGTTTTAATATATAAATATAATATATATATAATTTATATAATTAATTATATATTATATTATATTTATATACATAGTTAACTTGTAATTTTTAGTCCGTTGCGTCGAGCGTTAAGAGTTGACTCTGTCCCGGTTCCGGATTTTCGAGCATCCTTGCGTACAATTTAATATCTTGTACTTTGCTTTTTGAATCTTGTACTCTTGTAATTCTGAGACGTTTCTTATCAATAATTGGAACCTCTTTGATTGTATTTTGTACTTTTGAGCTTTTTGGTCGTTTGCGTCTTCAATTCGTCGAATCTATCTTTTGTCTTCACCTTTTATTATTTAACCGAATATCACTTGTAAATAGGACAATTGCAACTAAAAGCTTGTCTTTCTTGAGGGATAATGCTATGAAATATATGTTCGTTTTTAGCATTATCAAATATTCCCACACTTAAGCGTTGCTTGTCCTCAAGCAATATAGTCTTGAAATAAAAATACTTGAATCACTTCTTTATTCTTCACACTTTGTACATCAGTGATTTCAATACGGCGGTATGAACAATGATAGTAACGATGTTGTTTACAGTCTCACATGACTATAAAAATTTAGATCCATTAAGAAAATTGGATCTTTATGAAAACATTTGATCTTTTGAAAATTCATTCTAGCTTTTACCCTAGATAAGTTTTCTGATTTGATCCACCATCGGTGTTGCTAAAAATATTTTTGTGGATCAATATTTTGGCTAAAACTTTTAGGCTCGTGTAATCCACTGCTATCCCTGTATCGGAAAGCACACATCCAGTTTACTTGTTCCGTATATTACCTTTTGGTAAACTACCGTCCGGTTGTAAAGGAAAGTGATGAACAAGAAACTGTTAAGGCAATGTCCCGTGACATGCAGATGATTATGGTCTATAATGTGTCGGATGCTAGTACTATCCTTGGTAGGAGCAATAGTAAAGATTATCCTATGATTTTTTGGTCTGGCACAAGGTCCTGTCTCCGACCATGCTATGCAACCACCGTTCTTACGGTTGACACCCGATTTGGTTCAGGTGACCTAATGAATTTCAGTTGAATTCCTAGGATTTTACGTTCAATGCTAATGAATGCATTGAAAATGGGTTTTCAGAAAACAAATCGGTTTTAATTTTTGATCAAAATATTTTCTCGTTCAAGCTCGAGTTTAGATATCATTGAATTCCATGAGTTTGAATTCTCAATCTTTAAGGTCAATCTCAAGGATTGAGTAATATCAGTCTTAAAAGCTGATTTTTGATCTTTTAAGGAGATTATCCTTTCTGGGGATCTGATTCATTAGTCTTATCAAGCTAATTTGCACGGTGCCCCCCCCCCATTGTACGAGATAAATCCTTCTCATGGTTAGGATAAATCTGACCACTTGGCGACCCTGTTTGATGCTGAGGTCCGTGGATTTCCTGCTAATTTTAGTGATGACTTTTCTAGATTTTTCGTCAACCTACAGCTGGTCTGGACGACAACTTCATGACCTAAATCAAGAAGCACGTTTCTTTTTCGGAAGACTTTACTTCCTTTTAATGATGGAATTGATTCATCGTGTAGATCCATCTTTCTTACAGAAAATCGGGTAAAACTTTTTAGAAATTGTCCAAAACAAAAGTATCTTCAGTTATTTGTACAAAAATATGTGACATATGTTTAAAATAATTTGGTAAATATTCCCACACTAGGCTTTTATTTTCTTTTATTTGCCTTTTTATTGTCCTCTATTCCATTTTAAATGAATTCTAACATTTTGGTTTGTTTCTCAATTTATGTCCTTTCCGATGTAACAATAATTTTGGTGTTAACACCTAGTTTTATCGTTCATAAATATGTATAAACATGATTTTGAATTCATTTAATTGAAAATTTTTAAATTTTTTTACTAGAAGTGGGTAGTCAGTATATAAGACTAGGGCTGTTCTTTATTAACAGAGAGCACTAGATTCTAATACAACTACTGTGTTACTAGTATTTTTAATGGTAACCAAGTGTATAAGTTAAAAATTTTAAAAATCCGAAAGAATTTAACCCCTTCCCACACTTAAGATCTTGCAATGCCCTCATTTGTAAGAAATCAGTAACAATTTAAATTATTGAGGGTGATTAGTGTAGAAAAATGATTAAATTTTACCAAAGTTTCCAAACATATTGGCGTTTGTTTGCTGAATGATAAATGGTGCACATCATTTGTTCATTCCGTCTTGTTGTTATTTCACATATATTTTTCGTCAAAACTAGCTTTTGTTGAACTTAATGCCAGTCTTTGAAAATGCGTTGTTTTACCCTGTTGTGTACATAAGATAAACTGCAAACATATATACATATTTTTGAAGTTTGGTATATTACCCCACATTCAAAAATTATTAAAATCTAATAATAAAAGTTAGAAAATTATAAAAACTATTACAATATCAACATAAGTGCTAAATGTAGTAACATTACAAAAATAAAATAAATAAAACTAAATAAACTAGGGTTGATACTGATACCAGTAGGGGTTCCATGCATAACCGTATGTGTTATAGAATGCTTCAGCTTGGTTATAAGTAGGATACAGTGGTTGGATCTCTATAGACTAGGGAGGAAATACGGGCTTTGGAGTAGGAATATAGTTTCTACCTATATGTTGGCAATGAGCTATGATGTGGTTTTGATGAACTTGCCAATCTTTAAATGCTCGATGTCTAGCATTTTCATACACTTGTGAAGCTATAAACCTTTGCATTTCTGTCATTTCATTTCCCCCTCCCACATTACCTGGCTGTTGATTTCTTTCAACCTGTGGATGTCTTCCATTATATTGTACTGCGGCGTTATTTCACCTCTCCAAAACCTTAGCACCATGATATATATTTAAACCAATTGTATCGTGGGGTTCTGGTTCTTCGATTAATAATCCCCCCGACTTATATCCACATCGAGATACTCAGCAATTAATGTAATAAATATACCACCTCCTATTATACTGTGCGGTCTCATCCCCCTAACCATAGCTGATAAATAATAACCCACACAATAAGGTATACTTACAGCGCTTTGTGGGTCTCGAATACACATGTGGTAAAATAAATCTTGCTCATTTACCTTTTCCTTATTTTTACCTCGCTGTGTAATCGAGTTCGCTAGAAACCTATGGATTACTCTTAATTCAGCTCTATCAATATCAAGATAAGAGTAATTTCCCCCTTTAAATCGGTTATGGCTAGTCATTTGACTCCATACACCATGCGTATCAAAATTTTCATCAATCTTCCTACCATTTAATATCAACCCTTGACAATCGGCAGATGCTAGCTCCTCAGGCATATATATACGTAAGGCCTGAGCCATGTCTAGTAGAGACATGTGGCGCATCGAACCTCCTAACAAAAATCTAATAAAAGTTCGATCGGTTAAAGTAGCTACCCGATCATTTATTTCTATACTACACAATAATTCTTCACACCATACTTTATATACAGGTCTACGCATGTTGAATAATCGTACCCAATCGTTAAAAGTAGAATTACCATACCTCTGTGTAAGTAATTCTCTAATCCGTTCGCCCAATCCTACAGCTTCTAACGGTTCCCATTCTATTACCCTAGGTACTTCAACAGCTTTAGAATGAAGAGTGTGCAAGCCCCTTTGGTATTTTGGATAATCTATCCAACGTCTATCTAATCTCAAGTTCGGGTGCAAATCTTCCACGTGCATATCTGAAAATGTCATAACTGGATGAGGTATATCATGTTTGTAATAGTTATCAACATCCTGTTGTTTCGCATTCTCAGGAGGAGCAATGCGAGCTTGGGATGAAGATTCAGCCCTTTCAGTCGTTTTCCTTGAGTAATTCCTTGATAGCATCCTTCTCAACATGATTTTGTGAAAGATTTTATGATTTTTGGTTAAAAATTGCGAATTTTGGAGGTTTTTGTGTGTATTTTTCGGGCATTTTCGCAGTTATTTGGGTGTGGGGGTTGGTAAACTGATCTGTTCTTGCATTTTATTTTTTTTCTGTATTTTACAAACTCCGCGAGTCGCGGTGTATAACACCTTCAAACTCCGCGAGTCGCGGTGTCCTTTTTTTTTTTTTAAACCTTAACTTATAAAACAATTAATTAATTAATTTTAAAATTTTGTTTCCTTTGTTATTTAGGACGAGGTCGTTTTGGAACGATGTCCAAGTCCGTCCCTCGACAAAATTTTAAAATTTGTCAATTTAAAGCGCGGTTTTAAAAGCAAAGATTTTTGGGTTTTTTAATTTTTTTGGCATACTTTAATTCAATAAGATTAAAAATAATGATAATAAAAGTTCTCGTCCCTCCCTCGGGTAAAGCAATTTCGGTTCAAAGACCTAGTCTTCAACTCACGACGAATTTTAAAAATCATATATTTAACTTAACGAAATAAAGTAAATTTTTATTTTTTAAATTCACACCAAACTTAAATTTAAAATGCATAAAATTAAAAATTCATATTTTAAAAATTCACACCAAACTTAAATTATATTTTTTTTTATACATACAAACTTATATTAATTTTTCAAATATATACAATTTTAAATAAGTTTACAATATTAAATTAATATTTATATATTAATTAAAAAAACATGGTAAAAATAAAATTAAAAATCTTTTTGGCTTTTATTCCACTTTAATCAATCAAATATTATCAAAAATATGCGCCCTCTTTTCGGTAAAGTAATTTCATTTCCATGACCTAATTTAACTCATGACGAATTTTTGAAATATTTTGGGTTGATTGATTAAAGATATTTATACCTTAAGAATAAACGTTAAATTTCGCAGTGATGTAATAAATTTTTGTATGATATCAATAATTTCGGTCGCAAGACCTAATTTCATCGAATACCAATTTAATACTTTATAGCGAACAAATTACCGTTTATTATCAAAAGGTTAAAAACAAAAATAAAAATAAAAACTGTACAAACTTACCTGTGAAATAGATTTCTTAGTGATATGCTCTAGCCCACTCATAAGATAGTCGGACTAATTGATTTTCCATGGCTACATATGAAATGTCCCGTTCTTATTGATTAAAAATGTTCCATATTAATTGATTTCGTTGCGAGGTTTTGACCTCTATATGAGACGTTTTTCAAAGACTACATTCATTTAAAACAAACCATAACCTTTATTTCATCAATAAAGGTTTAAAAAGCTTTACGTAGATTATCAAATAATGATAATCTAAAATATCCTGTTTACACACGACCATTACATAATGGTTTACAATACAAATATGTTACAACAAAATAAGTTTCTTGAATGCAGTTTTTACACAATATCATACAAGCATGGACTCCAAATCTCGTCCTTATTTAAGTAAGCGACAGCGGAAGTTCTTAATAATCACCTGAGAATAAACATGCTTAAAACGTCAACAAAAATGTTGGTGAGTTATAGGTTTAACCTATATATATCAAATCATAATAATAGACCACAAGATTTCATATTTCAATACACATCCCATACATAGAGATAAAAATCATTCATATGGTGAACACCTGGTAACCGACATTAACAAGATGCATATATAAGAATATCCCCATCATTCCGGGACACCCTTCGGATATGATATAAATTTCGAAGTACTAAAGCATCCGGTACTTTGGATGGGGTTTGTTAGGCCCAATAGATCTATCTTTAGGATTCGCGTCAATTAAGGTGTCTGTTCCCTAATTCTTAGATTACCAGACTTAATAAAAAGGGGCATATTCGATTTTGATAATTCAACCATAGAATGTAGTTTCATGTACTTGTGTCTATTTTATAAATCATTTATAAAACCTGCATGTATTCTCATCCCAAAAATATTAGATTTTAAAAGTGGGACTATAACTCACTTTTACAGATTTTTTACTTCGTCGGGAAGTAAGACTTGGCCACTGGTTGATTCACGAACCTATAACAATATATACATATATATCAAAGTATGTTCAAAATATATTTACAACACTTTTAATATATTTTTATGTTTTAAGTTTATTAAGTCAGCTGTCCTCGTTAGTAACCTACAACTAGTTGTCCACAGTTAGATGTACAGAAATAAATCGATAAATATTATCTTGAATCAGTCCACGACCCAGTGTATACGTATCTCAGTATTGATCACAATTCAAACTATATATATTTTGGAATCAACCTCAATCCTGTATAGCTAACTCCAACATTCACATATAGAGTGTCTATGGTTGTTCCGAAATATATATAGATGTGTCGACATGATAGGTCGAAACATTGTATACGTGTCTATGGTATCTCAAGATTACATAATATACAATACAAGTTGATTAAGTTATGGTTGGAATAGATTTGTTACCAATTTTCACGTAGCTAAAATGAGAAAAATTATCCAATCTTGTTTTACCCATAACTTCTTCATTTTAAATCCGTTTTGAGTGAATCAAATTGCTATGGTTTCATATTGAACTCTATTTTATGAATCTAAAAAGAAAAATTATAGGTTTATAGTCAGAAAAATAAGTTACAATTCGTTTTTGTAAAGGTAGTCATTTCAGTCGAAAGAACGACGTCTAGATGACCATTTTAGAAAACATACTTCCACTTTGAGTTTAACCATAATTTTTGGATATAGTTTCATGTTCATAATAAAAATCATTTTCTCAGAATAACAACTTTTAAATCAAAGTTTATCATAGTTTTTAATTAACTGACCAAAAACAGCCCGCGTTGTTACTACGACGGCGTAAATCCAGTTTTACGGTGTTTTTCGTGTTTCCAGGTTTTAAATCATTAAGTAGCATATCATATAGATATAGAACATGTGTGTAGTTAATTTTAAAAGTCAAGTTAGAAGGATTAACTTTTGTTTGCGAACAAGTTTAGAATTAACTAAACTATGTTCTAGTGATTACGAGTTTAAACCTCCGAATAAGATAGTTTTATATATATGAATCGAATGATGTTATGAACATCATTACTACCTCAAGTTTAGTAGGTAAACCTACTGGAAGTGACAAGAAATGATCTAGCTTCAAAGGATCTTGGATGGCTTGAAAGTTCTTGAAGTAGGATCATGACACAAAAACAAGTTCAACTTGAATTAAAGTTTGAATATGAATATTACCTTGAATAAGAAAGATAACCTACTGTATATAACAAAGGTTTCTTGATCTTAGATGATTACTTGGAATGGATTAGAAAGCTTGGAAGTAAATTAGTAAACTTGAAGGGATTTTTGAAGTGTTCTTGAAGTGTTCTTCCTATGATGATTATAGCTTGATTCTTGAAGTGATTTTTAATGAAGATGATGATTAACTACTGGAAAAATACGTTCATAATAGTGTGTGTGTGTTGAGAGAGAATTAGAAAGAGAATTGGAAGTGAAATGGAGTGAATGATAAGTGGTAATTGGTGAGTGGTGAGTGGGGTTAAAAGGAGTTCTAGTTAGTTGACTAGCTCATGGTAGAAGTTAAAATTGATTATTCATACATGACATAATCAAGAGTGGAATCCCATGCTAGTTCCTATTGGTATATACCCATAGTAAGTACGTTTTGAAGCTGTGTATAATACGGGTAAGAATACGACTAGAATTCTTGATGAAAGAAAAGAATGGGAAATTAACTGTAACCATTTTCGTTAAGTATGAGTGTTTTGATATATGTTTTGAAGTCTTCCAAAGTATTTTAATACATCTAAATACACTACATGTATATACATTTTAACTGAGTCGTTAAGTCATCGTTAGTCGTTACATGTAAGTGTTGTTTTGAAACCTTTAAGTTAACGATCTCAATTAATGTTGTTAACCCATTGTTTATTATATCTAATGAGATGTTAAATTATTATATTATCATGATATTATGATATATTAATATATCTTAATATGATATATATATATACATTTAAATGTCGTTACAATGATAATCGTTACATATATGTCTCGTTTCGAAATCCTTAAGTTAGTAGTCTTGTTTATATGCATATAACTCATTGTTAATATACTTATGGAGATACTTACTTATCATAATCTCATGTTAACCATATGTATATCCATATATATATCGTCATGTCATTTTTACAAGTTTTAACGTTCGTGAATCGCCGGTCAACTTGGGTGGTCAATTGTCTATATGAAACATATTTCAATTAATCAAGTCTTAACAAGTTTGATTGCTTAACATGTGGGAAACATTTAATCATGTAAATATCAATCTCAATTAATATATATAAACATGGAAAAGTTCGGGTCACTACAGTACCTACCCGTTAAATAAATTTCGTCCCGAAATTTTAAGCTGTTGAAGGTGTTGACGAATCTTCTGGAAATAGATGCGGGTATTTCTTCTTCATCTGATCTTCACGCTCCCAGGTGAGCTCGGGTCCTCTACGAGCATTCCATCGAACCTTAACAATTGGTATCTTGTTTTGCTTAAGTCTTTTAACCTCACGATCCATTATTTCGACGGGTTCTACGATGAATTGAAGTTTTTCGTTGATTTGGATTTCATCTAACAGAATAGTGAGATCTTCTTTAGCAAAACATTTCTTCAAATTCGAGATGTGGAAAGTGTTATATACAGCCGCGAGTTGTTAAGGTAACTCATGTCGGTAAGCTACTGGTCCGACACGATCAATAATCTTGAATGGTCCAATATACCTTGGATTTAATTTCCCTCGTTTACCAAATCGAACAACGCCTTTCCAAGGTGCAACTTTAAGCATGACCATATCTCCAATTTCAAATTCTATATCTTTTCTTTTAATGTCAGCGTAGCTCTTTTGTCGACTTTGGGCGGTTTTCAACCGTTGTTGAATTTGGATGATCTTCTCGGTAGTTTCTTGTATAATCTCCGGACCCGTAATTTGTCTATCCCCCACTTCACTCCAACAAATCGGAGACCTGCACTTTCTACCATAAAGTGCTTCAAACGGCACCATCTCAATGCTTGAATGGTAGCTGTTGTTGTAGGAAAATTCTGCTAACGGTAGATGTCGATCCCAACTGTTTCCGAAATCAATAACACATGCTCGTAGCATGTCTTCAAGCGTTTATATCATCCTTTCGCTCTGCCCATTAGTTTGTGGATGATAGGCAGTACTCATGTCTAGACGAGTTCCTAATGCTTGCTGTAATGTCTGCCAGAATCTTGAAATAAATCTGCCATCCCTATCAGAGATAATAGAGATTGGTATTCCATGTCTGGAGACGACTTCCTTCAAATACAGTCGTGCTAACTTCTCCATCTTGTCATCTTCTCTAATTGGCAGGAAGTGTGCTGATTTGGTGAGACAATCAACTATTACACAAATAGTATCAAAACCACTTGCATTCCTTGGCAATTTAGTGATGAAATCCATGGTAATGTTTTCCCATTTCCATTCTGGGATTTCGGGTTGTTGAAGTAGACCTGATGGTTTCTGATGCTCAGCTTTGACCTTAGAACACGTCAAACATTCTCCTACATATTTAGCAACATCGGCTTTCATACCCGGCCACCAAAAATGTTTCTTGAGATCCTTGTACATCTTCCCCGTTCCAGGATGTATTGAGTATCTGGTTTTATGAGCTTCTCTAAGTACCATTTCTCTCATATCTCCAAATTTTGGTACCCAAATCCTTTCAGCCCTATACCGGGTTCCGTCTTCCCGAATATTAAGATGTTTCTCCGATCCTTTGGGTATTTCATCCTTTAAATTTCCCTCTTTTAAAACTCCTTGTTGCGCCTCCTTTATTTGAGTAGTAAGGTTATTATGAATCATTATATTCATAGATTTTACTCGAATGGGTTCTCTGTCCTTCCTGCTCAAGGTATCGGCTACCACATTTTCCTTCCCCGGGTGGTAACGAATCTCAAAGTCATAATCATTCAATAATTCAATCCACCTACGCTGCCTCATATTCAGTTGTTTCTGATTAAATATGTGTTGAAGACTTTTGTGGTCGGTATATATAATACTTTTGACCCCATATAAGTAGTGCCTCCAAGTCTTTAATGCAAAAACAACCGCGCCTAATTCCAAATCATGCGTCGTATAATTTTGTTCGTGAATCTTCAATTGTCTAGACGCATAAGCAATCACCTTCGTTCGTTGCATTAATACACAACCGAGACCTTGCTTTGATGCGTCACAATAAATCACAAAATCATCATTCCCTTCAGGCAATGACAATATAGGTGCCGTAGTTAGCTTTTTCTTCAATAACTGAAACGCTTTCTCTTGTTCATCATTCCATTCAAATTTCTTCCCTTTATACGTTAATGCAGTCAAGGGTTTTGCTATTCTGGAAAAGTCTTGGATGAACCTTCTGTAGTAACCAGCTAGTCCTAAAAACTGGCGTATGTGTTTCGGAGTTTTCGGGGTTTCCCACTTTTCAACAGTTTCTATCTTTGCCGGATCCACCTTAACACCTTCTTTGTTCACTATGTGACCGAGGAATTGAACTTCTTCCAACCAAAATGCACACTTTGAAAACTTAGCGTACAATTCTTCCTTCCTCAATACTTCTAACACCTTTCCCAAATGTTCACCGTGTTCTTGGTCATCCTTTGAGTAAATATGTATGTCATCAATGAAAACAATGACAAACTTGTCAAGGTATGGTCCACACACTCGGTTCATAAGGTCCATGAACACAGCTGGTGCATTAGTTAAACCAAACGGCATGACCATAAACTCGTAATTACCGTAACGTGTTCTGAAAGCAGTCTTTGGAATATCATCTTCTTTCACCCGCATTTGATGATACCCGGAACGTAAGTCAATCTTTGAATAAACAGACGAGCCTTGTAGTTGATCAAATAAGTCGTCGATTCTCGGTAGTGGGTAGCGGTTCTTGATGGTAAGTTTGTTCAACTCTCGATATTCGATACACAACCTGAATGTACCATCTTTCTTCTTGACAAACAAAACAGGAGCTCCCCACGGTGATGTGCTTGGTCGAATGAAACCACGCTCTAAAAGTTCTTGTAATTGGCTTTGCAGTTCTTTCATCTCGCTGGGTGCGAGTCTGTAAGGAGCACGAGCTATTGGTGCAGCTCCTGGTACAAGATCTATTTGAAATTCAACGGATCGATGTGGGGGTAATCTCGATAATTCTTTCGGAAATACATCGGGAAATTCTTTTGCAATGGGAACATCATTGATGCTCTTTTCTTCAGTTTGTACTTTCTCGACGTGTGCTAGAACAGCATAGCAACCTTTTCTTATTAGTTTCTGTGCCTTCAAATTACTAATAAGATGTAGCTTCGTGTTGCCCTTTTCTCCGTACACCATTAAGGGTTTTCCTTTTTCTCGTATAATGCGAATTGCATTTTTGTAACAAACAATCTCTGCTTTCACTTCTTTCAACCAGTCCATACCGATTATCACATCAAAACTCCCTAACTCTACTGGTATCAAATCAATCTTAAATGTTTCGCTAACCAGTTTAATTTCTCGATTCCGACATATATTATCTGCTGAAATTAATTTACCATTTGCTAATTCGAGTAAAAATTTACTATCCAAAGGCGTCAATGGACAACTTAATTTAGCACAAAAATCTCTACTCATATAGCTTCTATCCGCACCCGAATCAAATAAAACGTAAGCAGATTTATTGTCAATAAGAAACGTACCCGTAACAAGCTCCGAGTCTTCCTGTGCCTCTGCCGCATTAATATTGAAAACTCTTCCGCGGCCTTGTCCATTCGTGTTCTCCTGGTTCGGGCAATTTCTAATAATGTGGCCCGGTTTTCCACATTTATAACAAACTACATTGGCATAACTTGCTCCGACACTACTTGCTCCGCCATTACTCTTTCCGACACCATTTGTTCCTTTCGTTCTATTAACCCCTGGTCCGTAGACCTCACACTTCGCCGCGCTATGACCATTTCTTTTACACTTGTTGCAAAATTTGGTGCAGAACCCCGAGTGATACTTTTCACACCTTTGGCATAGCTGCTTCTGATTGTTGTTGTTGTTGCGGTTATTATTGTTGTTGGGATGATTGTTGTAGTTGCTATTGTTGTTGTTGTTGTTGTTGTTGTTGTTGGGCCGTTTGTTGTAGTTGCGATTGATGTTGCGATTGTTGGGATAATTGTTGCGATTATTGTTGTAATTGCTGTTGTTGTTGTATTGGTGATTCTTATCACCGTTTTCCTCCCACTTTCTTTTGACTTGCTTCACATTGGCCTCTTCAGCAGTCTGTTCTTTAATTCTTTCTTCAATCTGGTTCACTAGTTTGTGAGCCATTCTACATGCCTGTTGTATGGAGGCGGGCTCGTGTGAACTTATATCTTCTTGGATTCTTTCCGGTAATCCTTTCACAAACGCGTCGATCTTCTCTTCCTCATCTTCGAATGCTCCCGGACACAATAGGCACAATTCTGTGAATCGTCTTTCGTACGTGGTAATATCAAATCCTTGGGTTCGTAACCCTCTAAGTTCTGTCTTGAGCTTATTGACCTCGGTTCTGGGACAGTACTTCTCGTTCATCAAGTGCTTGAATGCTGACCACGGTAGTGCGTACGCATCATCTTGTCCCACTTGCTCTAGATAGGTATTCCACCATGTTAACGCAGAACCTGTGAAGGTATGCGTAGCGTACTTCACTTTGTCCTCTTCAGTACACTTACTTATGGCAAACACCGATTTGACCTTCTCGGTCCACCGTTTCAATCCGATCGGTCCTTCGGTTCCATCAAATTCCAAAGGTTTGCAGGCAGTGAATTCTTTGTAGGTGCATCCTACACGATTTCCTGTACTGCCAGATCTAAGGTTATTGTTGGTATGTAGCGCAGCCTGTACTGCGGCTATGTTTGAAGCTAGAAAAGTACGGAATTCCTCTTCATTCATATTCACGGTGTGTCGAGTAGTCGGTGCCATTTCCTTCAAAATAGTCAAATGGAACAAGTTAATCATACAGAATATTAAGAGTAGTTAATAGTATTTCGTAGCATAATATGAACTCATTTATAAAAGCTTTTTCTTCATATTAGCGTTTTATAAGTTTAAATTCGGGTAGTACCTACCCGTTAAGTTCATACTTAGTAGCTAATATACAATTCAACTACTACAATTCTATATGAAAAACTGATTGTAATAATATTTCGCGTTCAAACTTTTATACAATATTTTACAAACTTACAATACCGCTTATTTTACATAAAGCATGAAATATAGCACACAATAACTTTGATACAAGATAGTTGTGAAGATAATTCTAGCTAGTACACAAGTCGTTCAGCAAAGGCAATAAAGACACGTAATTCATACGTCCAGAAACAAGTCATGCATTCTGGTTTTACTAGGACTACTTCCCATCCTTGGTCTTGTGGAACATAACCGTTATGGCCGTTGATAAGACAGCGTGTTGTAACGTCATCAAAGGGACGAGGGTTACGTAATGACCAACAGTCTCGTAATAACCTAAAAACCTCAATTCTTACCCCAATTACCGACTCCGTCACTTGTGGGAACGTTTTGTTTAATAGTTGTTGCCCGATGTTCTTGTTCTCACTTTGGTGAGATGCGAACATTACTAACCCGTAAGCATAACATGCTTCTTTATGTTGAATGTTAGCCGCTTTTTCTAAATCACGAAGTCCTATATTCGGATATACTGAGTCAAAATAATTTCTTAACCCGTTGCGTAAAATAGCATTTGGGTTCCCCGCAATATATGCGTCAAAGTAAACACATCGTAACTTATGGATTTCCCAATGTGATATCCCCCATCTTTCGAACGAAAGCCTTTTATAAACCAAGGCATTCTTGGAACGTTCTTCGAATGTCTTACAAACTGATCTCGCCTTAAATAGTTGTGCCGAGGAATTCTGACCGACTCTAGACAAGATTTCATCAATCATGTCTCCGGGTAGGTCTCTTAAAATATTGGGTTGTCTATCCATTTTGTGTTTTTATACTGTAAAATAGACAAGAGTTGGATTCATAAAAAAATACTTATTAATACAAGCAATTTTTACATATATCATAAAACATAAGCACACTATATTACATATATTACACCACACGAATACAACTATCTTATTCCGACTCGCTCGTTTCTTCTTGTTCGGTTTTGGTTCGTTTTGCCAAGTTTCTAGGGATATATGATGTTCCCCTAATACGAGCCGTCGTTGTCCACATTGGTTTAGAAAAACCTGGTGGTTTAGAGGTTCCCGGGTCATTGTTACAACTTAAGGACTTCGGGGGTTGACGATACATATAAAGTTTATCGGGGTTGGAATTAGATTTCTCTATTTTTATGCCCTTTCCCTTATTATTTTCTTTTTCCTTTTTAAATTCAGTTGGGGTAATTTCTATACATCATCGGAATTCTCGTCGGAATCCGATTCATCGGAGAATTGGTAATCCTCCCAATATTTTGCTTCCTTGGCGGAAACACCATTGACCATAATTAACCTTGGTCGGTTGGTTGAGGATTTTCTTTTACTTAACCGTTTTATTATTTCCCCCACCGGTTCTATTTCTTCATTCGGTTCCGATTCTTCTTCCGGTTCCGATTCTTCTTCCGGTTCCGACTCTTCTTCCAGTTCCTCTTCGGGAACTTGTGAATCAGTCCACGAATCATTCCAATTTACATTTGACTCTTCATTATTATTAGGTGAGTCAATGGGACTTGTTCTAGAGGTAGACATCTATCACATAATATCAAACGCGTTAAGAGATTAATATATCACATAATATTCACATGTTAAAAATATATAGTTTCCAACAAAATTTGTTAAGCAATCATTTTTCAAGTAAACCCGGTCGAAGTCCAGACTCACTAATGCATCCTAACAAACTCTATAAGATACACTAATGCAAAATTCTAGTTCTCTAAGACCAACGCTCGGATACCAACTGAAATGTCCCGTTCTTATTGATTAAAAACGTTTCATATTAATTGATTTCGTTGCGAGGTTTTGACCTCTATATGAGACGTTTTTCAAAGACTGCATTCATTTTAAAACAAACCATAACCTTTATTTCATAAATAAAGTTTTAAAAAGTTTTACGTAGATTATCAAATAATGATAATCTAAAATATCCTGTTTACACACGACCATTACATAATGGTTTACAATACAAATATGTTACAACAAAATAAGTTTCTTGAACGCAGTTTTTACACAATATCATACAAGCATGGACTCCAAATCTCATCCTTATTTAAGTATGCGACAGCGGAAGCTCTTAATAATCACCTGAGAATAAACATGCTTAAAACGTCAACAAAAATATTGGTGAGTTATAGGTTTAACCTATATATATTAAATCATAATAATAGACCACAAGATTTCATATTTCAATACACATCTCATACATAGAGATAAAAATCATTCATATGGTGAACACCTGGTAACCGACATTAACAAGATGCATATATAAGAATATCCCCATCATTCCGGGACACCCTTCGGATATGATATAAATTTCGAAGTACTAAAGCATCCGGTACTTTGGATGGGGTTTGTTAGGCCCAATAGATCTATCTTTAGGATTCGCTTCAATTAGGGTGTTTGTTCCCTAATTCTTAGATTACCAGACTTAATAAAAAGGGGCATATTCGATTTCGATAATTCAACCATAGAATGTAGTTACACGTACTTGTGTCTATTTTGTAAATCATTTATAAAACCTGCATGTATTCTCATCCCAAAAATATTAGATTTTAAAAGTGGGACTATAACTCACTTTCACAGACTTTTTATTTCGTCGGGAAGTAAGACTTGGCCACTGGTTGATTCACGAACCTATAACAATATATACATATATATCAAAGTATGTTCAAAATATATTTACAACACTTTTAATATATTTTGATGTTTTAAGTTTATTAAGTCAGCTGTCCTCGTTAGTAACCTACAACTAGTTGTCCACAGTTAGATGTACAGAAATAAATCGATAAATATTATCTTGAATCAATCCACGACCCAGTGTATACGTATCTCAGTATTGATCACAACTCAAACTATATATATTTTGGAATCAACCTCAACCCTGTATAGCTAACTCCAACATTCACATATAGAGTGTCTATGGTTGTTCCGAAATATATATAGATGTGTCGACATGATAGGTCGAAACATTGTATACGTGTCTATGGTATCTCAAGATTACATAATATACAATACAAGTTGATTAAGTTATGGTTGGAATAGATTTGTTACCAATTTTCACGTAGCTAAAATGAGAAAAATTATCCAATCTTGTTTTACCCATAACTTCTTCATTTTAAATCCGTTTTGAGTGAATCAAATTGCTATGGTTTCATATTGAACTCTATTTTATGAATCTAAACAGAAAAATTATAGGTTTATCGTTGGAAAAATAAGTTACAAGTCGTTTTTGTAAAGGTAGTCATTTCAGTCGAAAGAACGACGTCTAGATGACCATTTTAGAAAACATACTTCCACTTTGAGTTTAACCATAATTTTTGGATATAGTTTCATGTTCATAATAAAAATCATTTTCTCAGAATAACAACTTTTAAATCAAAGTTTATCATAGTTTTTAATTAACTAACCCAAAACAGCCCGCGGTGTTACTACGACGGCGTAAATCCGGTTTTACGGTGTTTTTCGTGTTTCCAGGTTTTAAATCATTAAGTTAGCATATCATATAGATATAGAACATGTGTGTAGTTAATTTTAAAATTCAAGTTAGAAGGATTAACTTTTGTTTGCGAACAAGTTTAGAATTAACTAAACTATGTTCTAGTGATTACGAGTTTAAACCTCCGAATAAGATAGTTTTATATATATGAATCGAATGATGTTATGAACATCATTACTACCTCAAGTTTAGTAAGTAAACCTACTGGAAGTGACAAGAAATGATCTAGCTTCAAAGGATCTTGGATGGCTTGAAAGTTCTTGAAGTAGGATCATGACACAAAAACAAGTTCAAGTAAGATTTTTACTTTAATTAAGATAGTTTATAGTTATAGAAATTGAATTAAAGTTTGAATATGAATATTACCTTGAATAAGAAAGATAACCTACTGTATATAACAAAGGTTTCTTGATCTTAGATGATTACTTGGAATGGATTAGAAAGCTTGGAAGTAAATTAGTAAACTTGAAGGGATTTTTGAAGTGTTCTTCCTATGATGATTATAGCTTGATTCTTGAAGTGATTTTTGATGAATATGATGATTAACTACTGGAAAAATACGTTCATAATAGTGTGTGTGTGTGTTGAGAGAGAATTAGAAAGAGAATTGGAAGTGAAATTGAGTGAATGATGAGTGGTAATTGGTGAGTGGTGAGTGGGGTTAAAAGGAGTTCTAGTTAGTTGACTAGCTCATGGTAGAAGTTAAAATTGATTATTCATACATGACATAATCAAGAGTGGAATCCCATGCTAGTTTCTATTGGTATATACCCATAGTAAGTACGTTTTGAAGCTGTGTATAATACGGGTAAGAATACGACTAGAATTCTTGATGAAAGAAAAGAATGGGAAAGTAACTGTAACCATTTTCGTTAAGTATGAGTGTTTTGATATATGTTTTGAAGTCTTCCAAAAGTATTTTAATACATCTAAATGCACTACATGTATAGACATTTTAACTGAGTCGTTAAGTCATCGTTAGTCGTTACATGTAAGTGTTGTTTTGAAACCTTTAAGTTAACGATCTCCATTGATGTTGTTAACCCATTGTTTATTATATCTAATGAGATGTTAAATTATTATATTATCATGATATTATGATATATTAATATATCTTAATATGATATATATACATTAAAATGTCATTACAACGATAATCGTTACATATATGTCTCGTTTCGAAATCCTTAAGTTAGTAGTCTTGTTTATATGTATATAACTCATTGTTAATATACTTATGGAGATACTTACTTATCATAATCTCATGTTAACCATATGTATATCCATATATATATTGTCATGTCATTTTTACAAGTTTTAACGTTCGTGAATCGCCGGTCAAATTGGGTGGTCAATTGTCTATATGAAACATATTTCAATTAATCAAGTCTTAACAAGTTTGATTGCTTAACATGTTGGAAACATTTAATCATGTAAATATCAATCTCAATTAATATATATAAACATGGAAAAGTTCGGGTCACTACAACATAGGCGTTACCTCGAGCATTTAATGTTTTTTCTTCTAAACATATGAACGGTCCATCTCTTCATAAAGTAACAAATTCGGTGTGACCATTTTCCACATTTGTGACATTTTTCAAGGTGTCGTACTCTTCTTTTCGCTGCGGATTTTGATTTTCCTTTACCAAATTGTAACTTATTTTCTTCGCATCTGGATTCTTTTCTTACTCCATCCAATTTACTTCTGATTAATGATACTATTTCACTTGGAAGGGTGTCATTATTACGTTTAGTAATCAAAGCGTGTAGCATTAGACCATGGTTTAGTTCATAGGAAGTCTTCATTTCGAAAAACCTAAAAAAAATAAAAATTCAGAATAGGGGGAAAAGACTAGTTCTTTAGGGTCTGCTAGGGAAAGACCATTCGGGTTCCATTTTCGAGAACTACACGAAAACAGAAAATCTAACTCTAACAGAAATACATATTATCCTTTAAAGACTTGATTCTCCCCACACTTAGTTAGCTGTGGTATCGAAATTGTGATTAACATCGTTGTCAACTTCCATTGGACTATCTATGTAGTGTTTAACTCTGTGACCATTAACCTTAAATTCAATCCCATTTGAATTTATTAATTCTACAGTTCCGTATGGGAAAACTCTTTTGACTATGAATGGTCCAGACCATCTTGATTTCAATTTTCCAGGAAATAGCTTGAATCGTGAATTGAAAAGAAGAACTCTGTCTCCTTCTTTAAATTCTTTTGAACTTCTGATTCTTTTACCATGCCATTTCTTCGTTCTTTTCTTATAGATTAATGAATTTTCGTATGCTTCTTGTCTTAATTCTTCTAATTCTTTTAGTTGACTTAACCGTAGACGTCCAGCTTCATGTAAATCAAGATTACATGTCTTCAAAGCCCAAAATGTTTTGTGTTCAATTTCTACTGGAAGATGACATGCTTTTCCGTAAACGAGTCTAAAAGGTGTGGTTCCAATTGGAGTTTTGTAGGCTGTTCTAAAAGCCTAGAGTGCATCCTCCAACTTAATGGACCATTCCTTCGGATTTGATCCTACGGTTTTCTCTAGAATAAGTTTTAAAGCTTGGTTGGTATTTTCAACTTGTCCACTTGTTTGTGGATGATATACGGTGGAGATTTTATGAGTTAATCCATATCTTTTAAGAACTTTCTCAAGTTGATTATTACAGAAATGAGTTCCCCGATCACTTATTAAAGCTTTCGGTGTTCCAAACCTTGTAAAAAGACGTTTTAAAAAGTTGACTACAACTCGTGCATCGTTAGTTGGGAGAGCTTGTGCTTCCGCCCATTTAAATACATAATCAATGGCTACGAGAATGTAGAGATTATTATGAGATTTTGGAAATGGACCCATAAAGTCAATACCCCAAATGTCAAATACTTCACATACTTGAATGACATTTTGTGGCATTTCATCACGTTGACTTATTTTTCCGGCCCTTTGACAAGCATCACAGGATTTACAAAGAAGGTGTGCGTCTTTGTAAATTGTAGGCCAATAGAATCCAGCATCATAAACTTTTCTTGCTGTTAGTTGAGGCCCATAATGCCCTCCTGTTGGTCCTGTGTGACAATGGTTTAAGATTTTACTAGCTTCCTCCCCGAATACACATCGGCGTATTTTTCTATCGGGACAACTTTTAAACAAATGTGGATCTTCCCAGAAATAGTGTTTTATATCACTAAAGAATTTCTTTCATTTTTGGTACGACAATCCTTTTTCAAGGAATCCACATACTAAATAGTTTGCATAGTCTGCAAACCATGGAATTTCATTATAATCTATCTTCAATAGATATTCATCAGGAAAGTTGTCTTGTATGGCCGATTCATTTAGAACTTCTAATTCGGGATTTTCAAGACGAGAAAGATGATCAGCGGCGAGATTTTCTGCTCCCTTTTTATCTCGGATTTCAATATCAAACTCTTGTAATAGTAAGATCCAACGGATTAATCGTGGTTTGGCATCTTGTTTCGAAAATAGGTATCTAAGAGCAGAATGGTCGGTATAGACCACCGTTTTAGCTAGAACGAGATATGAACGAAATTTGTCAAAAGGAAAGACAATAGCAAGGAGTTCTTTTTAGTAGTTGTGTAATTTGTTTGTGCTCCTTGTAACATCTTACTAGCATAATATATAGGTTGAAATCGTTTTTCAATCATTTGTCCTAAAACGGCTCCCATTGCAAAATCACTTGCATCGCACATTAGTTCAAATGGTAAATTTCAATTTGGAGTTATCATGATCGGCGCATTAGTGAGTTTCTCTTTAAGAATAATAAAAGATTTGATACATTCATCTGAAAAGATGAATGGAACATCCTTTTCTAGGAGTTTATTCATAGGAGTGGCAATTTTAGAAAAATCTTTAATGAAACGTCGGTAAAAACTGGCATGTCCAAGAAAACTCCTAACTCCTCTAACATTGGTGGGATGTGGAAGTTTAGCAATTACATCTACTTTAGCTCTATCCACTTCAATTCCTTCCCTTGAAATTTTATGACCAAGAAAGATGCCTTCTTTAACCATGAAATGGCATTTCTCCCAATTAAGAACTAGATTTGATTGTTCGCATCTAATAAGCATTCGTTCAAGATTAGCTAGACATGTTTCAAATGTATCACCGAAAACTGAAAAGTCATCCATGAAAACTTCCATGCATTCTTCTATCATGTCGTGAAAAATCGTCATCATGCACCTTTGAAAGGTTGCAGGGGCATTGCAAAGTCCAAATGGCATGCGTTTGTAAGCAAAAGTACCATAAGGGCACGTGAATGTGGTTTTCTCTTGGTCTTCGGGTGCTATTGGAATTTGAAGATATCCGGAAAAACTATCAAGAAAACAATAGTAACTATTTTTGGCAAATCTTTCCAACATTTGATCAATGAAAGGTAAGGGAAAGTGATCTTTTCTGGTGGCGTCATTTAATTTTCTATAATCAATATAAACACGCCATCCTGTTACAGTCCTAGTAGGAATAAGTTCATTTTTCTCATTTGTAATGACAGTCATGCCACCCTTCTTAGGCACGCATTGAACTGGGCTTACCCATGGACTATCAGAAATTGGATAAATTAAACCTGCATCTAGCAGTTTAATAATTTCTTTCTTAACTACATCTTGCATATTATGATTTAGTCTTCGTTGGCGTTGCACATACATTTTATGACCTTCTTCCATAAGGATTTTATGTGTGCAATACGAAGGACTTATTCCTTTAATATCATGAATCTTCCATGCAATGGCTGGTTTATGTGCTTTCAACACAGAAATGAGTTGTGATTTCTCATTTTCAGTAAGAGAAGACGATATTATTACAGGTAATTCAGATTCACCATGTAAATAAGCGTATTCCAAATGGTTTGGAAGTGGCTTTAACTCTAATGTCGGAGGTTCTTCTATCGATGATTTATATCGATATCTGTCTTCTTCTTTTAGCATTTGACTTTCTTCTGTTGTTGGTTCATATCCATTAGCCATTAGTGTAGCTAACATTTCAGTTTCATCAATTGGTTCAGTTCCTTCTCCTAAAGAACATTCTCCTGTTCCTTGTAATTCTGGAAATTCTTCTAACAATTCTGCATGTGATTCTATAGTTTGAATATAATAACATGTATCATCTGCATATTGTGGTTGTTGCATTGCTCTATCAACTGAAAAGGTAACACTCTCGTCCTCTATACTTAGGGTCAGTTTCATACCGAAGACGTCTATCATTGCTTTAGCCGTGTTTAAGAATGGTCTTCCTAATATGAGAGGAACTTGAGAATCTTCTTCCATGTCCAGAACAACAAAATCTACTGGAAATACTAAAGTACCAACTTTAACTAGCATGTTCTTCATTATCCCTCTAGGATATTTTATTGATCGATCGGCTAGTTGTATACTTATTCTTGTTGGTTTTAATTCTCCAAGGTCTAGTTTAGTGTATAGTGAATATGGCATTAAATTTATGCTAGCACCTAAGTCTGCCAATGCTTCTATTGAACTAAGACTACCCAGAAAACATGGAATTGTGAAACTTCCTGGATCAGATAATTTTTCTGGTATCTTATTCAACCGCACTACTGAACAATTAGCATTCATAGTAATAGCCGAGAGTTCTTCCATTTTCTTTCTATTCGAGATTAGATCTTTCGAAATTTAGCATATCTAGGCATTCCTGAAATCACATCAATGAAAGGAAGATTTACATTTATCTGTTTAAACATATCCAAGAATTTAGATTGCTCGACTTCAAGTCTCTCTTTTTTCATTTTACTCGGATAAGGTAGTGGTGGTTGGTATGGTTTAACATAAGGTTTAGCCTTAACTGTGTTATCTTCATTAACCTTTTCAACTACCGGTTTTTTTTCCTTATCTTGTTCAGGTTGTGGTTCTTGTGGAGTAGGAATATCTTCATTAGGAATTACAGGTATTTCAGGTGGTTTAAGTGTAATACCACTTCTTGTGGTAATGGCTTTAGCTGTTTCATTCTGGGGGTTAGCATTTGTATCACTAGGTAAACTTCCCGGTTTTCTTTCACCTATTAACCTTGCTAGGTTACTTACTTCTTGTTCCAAATTTTGAATAGAAGCTTGTTGATTTCTAAATGCTTGAGCATTTTGTTCATTCATTTGTTTCTGAGATGTGAAAAACTGCATTTGAGTTTCAACTAGCTTCGTCATCATATCTTTTAAATTTGGCTTTTTATCATCGGTTTGTGGTGGTTTGTTTTGAAAATTAGGTCTTTGCTGGTTGTAAGTATTATTGGATACTTGTTGATTACTAGGACCTTGTTGATTGTTGTATGGAACATTTCGGTTATAATTCTGGTTTTGATTGTAAATCGGTCTTGGCGGTTGATAATTATTCTGATAATTATTTCCAGGCCTTTGGTTTATGTATGAAATATTCTCTCCTTGTTCCATTGTTAGCTCAATACTAAGACAATCTTTTGTTAAATGTGGTCCTCCACACTACTCACAACTAATTCGTATTGAGTGTATATCCTTAGTCATCTTTTCCATTCGTCTCTCGATAGCATCTATCTTTGCAGAAATGGAATCTAAGTCATGGCTAGAATCGGCTCTAGCTGCTTTAGATGATCTAACGATATCTTTTTTCTTGGTGCCACTCATGTGAGTGGGAAGCAGTGTTATCAATAATTTTGTAAGCATCAGTTTCGGTTTTCTTCATAATAGAACCACCAGCTGCTATATCGATGTCTTTCCTTGTAGTGATGTCGCATCCTTGGTTGAATATTTGTACTATTTGACAAGTGTCTAAACCATGTTGCGGACATCCTCTTAATAACTTTCCAAATCTTGTCCACGCCTCATATAGAGTTTCATTCGGTTTCTGTGTGAACGTAACAATTTCTCCTTGAAGTCTTAAGGCTTTAGATGCCGGAAAGAATTGTTTAAGAAATTTTTCAACTAAAACGTCCCATGTATCAATCGCCCCTTCAGGTAATGATTCCAACCAATCTTTGGCTCCTCCCTTTAAAGTCCAGGGAAATAACATGAGATATATCTGTTCATCCTCAACTTCTCTTATTTTAAATAGTGTGCAGATCCTATTAAAGGTACGAAGATGTTCATATGGATCTTCCTTCGGTGCACCACTAAATTGGCATTGATTAGTCACCATGTGTAGAATTTATCCTTTGATTTCATAATCTGGAGCATTAATTGTGACAACCCGGAAATTTCCAACCAAATTTAAACTTTAATCTTTATATGTTTCCGACACGATAAGCAATATTTGTTAAGTTAAATTGCAAGAATTTTAAACTATGTTCATACATTCATTCAACCTCGACCATGTTCCAACGATTCACGAACCATTAAACGAATATGATTATATATGTATATGTGTATATATATTATAACTTGAAACGTAAACAAAATATTAGATTAAATACTTTATATGATTGTATCTGTTTCAAAATATTTATCAATGGAATTAGAAGATAAGATCAAATGATTGAATTATCAGATATATTGAATTATGATTACAAGTCTCTGTTGAAAGGCCCACGTTGATTTGAGAAATCTTTCCGTTTTAACAATATTTGGAAAATGGTAAAGTGATTTATAAATAAGAACAAATTGTCAATCATTGAGAACTAGACAAAGGATAGTGGAAGATTGAATCTCATAAAGACTCGATTAATCTATTTAGTTTCAAACGTACAAAAACGTTTTCAGTTTAAAAAGAACTTTATTATTAAAACGTATATAACTTTTATAAATATCTAGAACCACTTTTGACAACTCATTACTTAACTAGTATGATAAAGATAACGATATTTATATTTTATTTTATTAAATATATATAACAATTTAAATTAATATTATATATATTTATACGCGTATTATACGTACATAGTTTTATACTTTTACTATACTTAAACTTTACCTTTACTTTATTTTTACTTTACTTTAACTTTAATAATTCACTTTAATAATTCATACTTTAATAATTCACTTTAATAATTCATACTTTAATAATTCACTTTAATAATTCATACCTTAATAATTCACTTTAATAATTCATACTTTAATAATTATCTTTAATAATTCATACTTTAATAATTCACTTTAATAATTCAAAAATCTATTATAAATAGAATTCAATAGGTTTCATTATTTCATAGAAACTTGAAAATATTTTTCTCTAAACTCTCTCAATCGATTTACATATATATATTTACTCCATATTATTTCAAGATATTATTAGTATACATAAAATATTACGACGGAGTGCTGTCCGAGTGATTTCGAAATTATTTTTCGAGTAGGATAGGATTAAGGAAATTATGGGTTATAGCTATGGAGGTGATTGAGTATGGTTCATGGGTATGCTCGTGAGGTCAATATAGTGTTTATCATTTCCGTTGCGTCTACGTACCTTTCCTGCAATATTGAATCTCAATATTGATACGTGAGTACTCATAATTTAACTTTTACATACTAATAGTGTATCCCTAACTAGTGCTCGAGTATTTAGGATTATGCATGCTTGTACTTTTGATATTGCCCTTAGACAGGTTAGATTGAATATTGAATTAGTTACACTTGCGGTTGAGATAAGGTATAAGATATGCATGTCCTTGGAAAGCTAGCGAAAAATTAAGGACTTTTCCTTTAGATATCGAATGGTTTCGATGAACGGATTAAAAGTTATAATCAATTGAATTTTCTATATTTTTATTAAAAATGATTATTATTATCGTCGTTTTTATCGTCGTTCTAGTTTTATCTTATTATTATCATTATTATTATCTTTATCAATAAAATGGATTTATCATTAAAAATTGTTATTTTTTTTTATTATTACTATCGTTATTATTGTTAAAGTTATAATTAGTATTATTATTATTATTATCCAATTATTATTATTATTATTATTATTATTATTATTATTATTATTATTATTATTATTATTATTATTATTATTAGTATTATTATTATTATTATTATCATTATTAATATATATATATATCATTATTTAAAAATGGATATTGTCATTGTTATTATTATTATTACTATATTATCATTAAGATAATTATTAGTATTATCGTTAAAAATGTTATAGTAACTATCATTATTAATATTAGTGTAAATAAAACAAATATTTGTAACACCTAATTATTTTGATTACTATTATTATCATTATTATGAACACGATATAAAAGACGATTAAAAGCTATTAAATGAAACGATTAGGAAATAATGAGTAAGAGTATCATGATGAAATTAAAATATTATAAGATATTGATTTAGATAAAATTATCGTTCTTATTATTTTTATCATTACTATTATTATTAAAAATATCATTAGTATTAAAACTATCATTTTAACAAAAATTATCATTTTAATAGAAATGTCATTGTTACTATAAAATATCATTATTATTATTATTTTAAATAGAATTATTATTTTAAAGATAATATTAAAAATTATCGTAAATATTAAAGTTATCATAATTAGAATTATCGTTTTATCATAATGTCATCTTAGTAATTATAAATATTGATATTTTTATAATAATTATTATTATTACAAAATAATACAACTTTTACTTACTATCATTATAGATATTATTTTATCAAATAAATATGTGATACAAACATATTTTACTACGTGTAATAACTTACTTTAATAATACCTATCATATTATCTTTATGATATTAAATGAACCCTATAAATTTTATTACTTAATATATATAAAAGTATATTATATTATATAAATTTAATATAAAATTTTATTTATTAATAAATAAATTATATTATTTACTCTAATAAATCTTTTAAAAATATAAAACGACGATATTTAAACTATATATTAATCATGTATAGATTTTTGGAAATTATTTTGAGTCAAATTTACTTTTATTGACTTTTGCATATTAGTCTCGAGCATTAGGATTGTGGTACACTATGACTTGGCCTAATTTGTTAGACAAATATTGACCAACACATAATTATATATAATTAATTTAGGTTCGTGAATCCGAGGTCAACCTTGCACTTGTTCAATGACGTTATATGTATTTTTACTACGAAATACAGTATGGTGAGTTTTATTTGCTCCCTTTTTAAATGCTTTTGCAATATATATTTTTGGGACTTAGAATACATGCGCTGTTTTTATAAATGTTTGACGAAATAGACACAAGTAATTGAAACTACATTCTATGGTTGAATTATCGAAATCGAATATGCCCCTTTTTATTAAAGTCTGGTAATCTAAGAATTAGGGAACAGACACCCTAATTGACGCGAATCCTAAAGATAGATCTATTGGGCCTAACAAACCCCATCCAAAGTACCGGATGCTTTAGTACTTCGAAATTTATATCATGTCCGAAGGAGGATCCCGGAATGATAGGGGATATTCTTATATGTATCTAGTTAATGTCAGTTACCAGGTGTTCACCATATGAATGATTATTTTTGTCTCTATGCATGGGACGTATATTTATGAGAACTGGAAATGAAATTCTTGTGGTCTATTAAAATGATGGAAATAAATGATTATGATAAACTAATGAACTCACCAATCTTTTGGTTGACACTTTAAAGCATGTTTATTCTCAGGTGTTAAAGAAATCTTCCGCTGTGCATTTGCTCATTTTAAAGATATTACTTGGAGTCTTTCATAGCATATTTCGAAGAACGTTGCATTCGAGTCATTGAGTTCATCAAAGATTATTATTAAATCAATTTATAGTTGGATAGTGGATATTATGAAATGGTATGCATGCCTGTCAATTTTCGATGTAAAGAAATTTTGTCTTTTAAAAACGAATGCAATGTTTGTAAAATGTATCATATAGAGGTCAAATACCTCGCAATGTAATCAACTATTGTGAATCGTTTATAATGTATATGAACGGGTCATTTCAGTTGGTATCAGAGCGGTGGTCTTAGCGAACCAGGTCTGCATTAGTGTGTCTAACTGATAGTCGTTAGGATGCATTAGTGACTCTGGACTTCGACCGTGTCTGCATTTCAAAAGTTTTGCTCATCATTTTTGTCGAAAATTACCTGCTTATCATTCTTAGTCTAGACACATCTTATTGCATTGATTGCATGAATAGTGTATACACAAAATTCATATCTTAGCGTATCTGCTAATTCATATCTTAGCGTATCTGTTACAGTAAACTTTGCCTGACATATTCCGTAAATTCCTCCGTAATCTATGAAACCTTTTGCTCTATATAATTAGAATACTACCCGATAGCCGGAAAATCATTTCATATTGAAAAATTCTTTATTCAATCGTACGAAATGGAATTCGTCATTAGTTCAAGTCCCTCGGATTCCGAAATGGAATCCCACTCAAGTTCCGAAAGCAGTGTGACCGGAATGGATCAACCAATTAGTCATCATCTATTCTGGATGAATTGGGGATGGGTTCGTAGCCTCCTTAATCATTGGAGACAAGAAGAAGGTGATCCCTTCCATCCACCACGTTGCCCTCTTGGCGAAGAACCTGAAGCACTTACCAGCGAACCTATCCGAAACACCATTTTCTCTCTTATTTCTAGAGTATCTCGGCACGATTACATACTACACCAAATTCTAGATTTTATTTATCCGCTCGTCCGAACCGACAATCACCCTGGTGTAATAGAAGAAGTCAACGAGCTTCGTGCTCGGGTAGTGGCTTTGGAGAATATGGTGCAAAGGTTACAAACACCAGCAGCAGCACCAACAGCATAAACAGTACCACCATCGGCAACACCAACAGTACCATCACCACCACCAACAACAACATCCACATCCCACACCGCAACATCATAATATGTATCTCAAACATCAACGTCATACGCCCTGTAAATATCCAGGAATATCAATAACAACAAACGATGAAGTATTAATTCATAAACTTCATTGAAGAGATATCTCTGCGGCAGTTATGTAATCTCCAAAATCTTAGAGATTATTTAATTCTGACCGTAAATCGGATGAGTGAACGAAGATGGTAGAGTAGAAACTTTGATCGAAAATGGTGTACGATTTACAAGCTAGAATTGTTTTACCAACAGCATCAACAGGACCGTAGCATCATCAACACAGTCAGTGCCGTCAGTATCGTCAGAATCAACATCACCTGTAACATCACAAACTCTGTCAGTTCAAGAATCATTGTGGACATCATTACGAATCAACAACAAATATATTGTATCAACGAGTTATGAAGTATTAACTCATTTCCAATCGAAAGATTTATATGTATAAATTTTTAAACCATAATAAATCTTCCCGTACTAAGCTATTATGTGTGAATCTTAACTACTCAGTTAATTCATAATACAAATATGCAATGATGTACGTCCTTCGTCCGCAACTTAACCATCGTTAATTACAATCTCTGTCTCAATTCAATAAAAAATCCAATTTATAATAAATCAAGTGTATTATTCGAATATATGTTTGATTTTACGATTTCATCATCGATGTACTCGAAACTTTTCAAATAACATCATTCGTACCTTGCGAAGTTCACAAGAATTTCACGAAAACCAACAAATAACAAAGTAATGATTCATAATTTCAATATTATTGAAGAAATACTTATGCAATTTATAAAGTTTTAGGGATTACTCAATTCTAGTTCCAACCATAAAACAAATGAGTTTAATTTAATATTAACTCATTAAATCTATATTACATCTAAAGAAAATATACACATATATTTTCATAAAGACTGTAATAAACTTCTTTTGTACAAAATATTAATTGTGAAAAATTTTTTAACGGGTAGGTAATACCCCAGAGATATATAAATTCACAATTAATATATTACATTTTTTTGAAACTGATTCAGCAATCATCAACTATACTCCCTACTTTCACAACAATATCCATTCTTTCATATAAATCAAAACAACCATACTCATTCAAAATTTAATTACATATTCTGATTTTGAAATCTTAAAATTCAACTTGAGATATGACCAAAATCATCACTCTTAGATCCTTACATCTTTCACAAGCTATATTTTGACTTTAAAACTGTGTTAGAACATCAAATGTATGTTAACGATTACAATCTGTGTTCAAACCCTTCAAAATTCCTGAAGACACTTCAACTAAGGAACAATCGAGATGATGATCCAACCACATGTTACCCACATTTATACACCTGAAAAACTCTCAAAACCCAAGTCATAGTTCGATACGTATCCGTGTTAGACCCTTTGGCATTTACTAGCTAAAATAACTTTTCAATTCCGTTTCAAAATAGACAGTTTTGTCACAGCTTCAGCAAGTCACCTTCGACTTCTCAATCAAAACAGTCTTATTATAACCTCGATAGATACGTTGCCCTTTCGCCAACGTTATCGGGGAATCATTTATATTCACCACATTTGCAATAAACTTACCAACAACTTCATTGATCTTTGACTTTCCAAAAAAAAAAATCATTATAATTATCGAAACCCTATCATATACTCATTCGTACCTTATAACAAGAATTGCCATACCAATTATTGAGAATCAGTAATCAGTATTTTGAAACCTCGCAGCATGTCTACATCAACAATTACATATACACACAATGTCTACCTCCAAGACTTACATTCTTTGAATGAGAAATTTCTGAAAAACACCCTAAACTGCGAACCAGTTCTCGAAATTTTGAAAAATGCTGATGAAGCAGCAAAAACTGTAAACGACCTTAACAGTAAAAAGTTGGATGATAAAGGATAGTATATTGACAAACCTCAGAAAAAGAGAAGCTTTGGAACTGGAAAACGGATTGAGCAAAGTATGAATGAGGCTGTGGACAAATCACAAAGGCTGAACCTGCCTTCAAAGAATCCAAATGATTCAGTACTTGCTGAAGTCATTAACGAATACCTTGCTCCTGACTCTAAACCCTTGCGAACAATATCCTTCATCATCCTCTGATATTAGACATTCTAAGATATCATCGTATCTTTCATTATAAATATCATCCATACTTCTGAAGATATTTTTATAATTATTCTTATCTGAAATCATTTACCTCTTCGCGCTATCTGTATTATATCATAAAAGAAACTATTTTAGTTTCTAAATTCTGAAACATTCGAGTTTAAAATATGAATATTCTTGAAGAAGTGTTGGGAGCTGAAGCATGAGTTAGTATAATATAATGACACTTGATCAACGTGATTATATTACAGTAATTCATGCTGAGTTTCTAAATGAAACATGATGATTCACAGATCATAACGTCATCATGTGCTATGTTACACGACTCTTGTATTCTCTTTGATCTCTAAATATCAAGAAAATATTTCTTGATGGTTCGGCCTTTTCCGAGGTATTCTGGTAATTTGACAAGTAAAGATCGTGTCATTACAATTTCCTTCCTAGAACATTAATAATGTTCATTCCGAAATTTATATCTGCGAATTATGGACCATTACAAGCGGTGCTTAATCGCAAGAAGAAGAAACGGAAGGACAAAGCTCCGAACAAGAAATGGGAGTATAAATCATAGCAAATAGAAGAGAGCATTAACTGTGGATGACAATGATTATAGAAGAAGCAAGGACTTTGAAATATAAGGGAAGATATAAAACCCAACAACAACCCAGAAATCACAAACCGTATATATCAATGCATATAGCAATATAAAGACACGGGAGAACTAAAAACACTATAAAACCAAGAGTATAGTAGAAGTAAATAGATTCTTCCGGCGGTAGATGAAAAAGAAGAATGACCGATATGAAAGTTAGAAGTATATCGAGAATCAGAACTGGATGGAGCATATTGATGAATACTTTAAAATATGAGTTGAGGGGGAAAGAATAGAAGGTGATGAAACATGACTAGGAACTTAGAAATCAACAGATTTAACTCACACAATGGCGGAATAAGTGAATCAAACCCTCTAGTGAATAGGTTAAGTTTTTTTTGATTAATTTAGTCAAACCACAACTAAATCAAGTGTGATTAGATCAACACCTAGAGCTATTATTCACCACCTGGGTGATTTGGACTGAGAGAGAATCGGAGGAGCTCACTAGATCTGAGTGTGTGTAACAAATGAGAGGCTTAACCTAAAATGAAGAACATAAGACTTTATATACCCCTGCTGTTGACTCACCTATACGATTCATTCATCATACGTACGAGTTGGCTTCATCAGTCGTACAGGTGATCACTCACTCGTGTCTTCTCATTTAGGTTGTAATTATGACTTAGCTCAGCATCAACCGTGCGTATGAGCCTGTCAGCTGTACTAGTGAGGCTTCACTCGTACGTCTGACTAAGTCTAACATAGTTAAACATCTAAATCTCGTTCCTGCAGTTCCTGTAACCACATACAAACACGGATAGGATAATAACGAGCAATCATGGTGGCCTGTAAACTGTTGTACCTGCAATGGATGCGGGTAGATGTCTAGAAACTTGCATAAAATGCATCAACAGAAGGTGTGAGTTGTAAGGAAACGAAGGAGGTGAATTTATAAGAAAATCTCCTACAGAACAATTAAAATGGACGATCGCATTTAAAGCGGATCCTAATTCCCTTGATTACCGGAGAGTCAAATCTTATTAAGAAGATTTTCTTCAAATCCCTTGAAATCTGGGAATCAATCATATCTACGTCAAATGATAAGATGAATCTACACTTACTCATTTCACTCTTCTATGTTAGCTTCATTCGTACTCTTCATATAAATGGATTGTTTATCCAAATTATTCGCGGATGAATAACTCTAATTTTCAGCCCGTATGCATCATTAAAACATACTTATTATCATTCACGACCTTTCCACTCAAATTTCGGGACGAAATTTCTTTAACGGGTAGGTACTGTGACAACCCGGAAATTTCCAACCAAATTTAAACTTTAATCTTTATATGTTTCCGACACGATAAGCAATATTTGTTAAGTTAAATTGCAAGAATTTTAAACTATGTTCATACATTCATTCAACCTCGACCATGTTCCAACGATTCACGAACCATTAAACGAATATGATTATATATGTATATGTGTATATATATTATAACTTGAAACGTAAACAAAATATTAGATTAAATACTTTATATGATTGTATCTGTTTCAAAATATTTATCAATGGAATTAGAAGATAAGATCAAATGATTGAATTATCAGATATATTGAATTATGATTACAAGTCTCTGTTGAAAGGCCCACGTTGATTTGAGAAATCTTTCCGTTTTAACAATATTTGGAAAATGGTAAAGTGATTTATAAATAAGAACAAATTGTCAATCATTGAGAACTAGACAAAGGATAGTGGAAGATTGAATCTCATAAAGACTCGATTAATCTATTTAGTTTCAAACGTACAAAAACGTTTTCAGTTTAAAAAGAACTTTATTATTAAAACGTATATAACTTTTATAAATATCTAGAACCACTTTTGACAACTCATTACTTAACTAGTATGATAAAGATAACGATATTTATATTTTATTTTATTAAATATATATAACAATTTAAATTAATATTATATATATTTATACGCGTATTATACGTACATAGTTTTATACTTTTACTATACTTAAACTTTACCTTTACTTTATTTTTACTTTACTTTAACTTTAATAATTCACTTTAATAATTCATACTTTAATAATTCACTTTAATAATTCATACTTTAATAATTCACTTTAATAATTCATACCTTAATAATTCACTTTAATAATTCATACTTTAATAATTATCTTTAATAATTCATACTTTAATAATTCACTTTAATAATTCAAAAATCTATTATAAATAGAATTCAATAGGTTTCATTATTTCATAGAAACTTGAAAATATTTTTCTCTAAACTCTCTCAATCGATTTACATATATATATTTACTCCATATTATTTCAAGATATTATTAGTATACATAAAATATTACGACGGAGTGTTGTCCGAGTGATTTCGAAATTGTTTTTCGAGTAGGATAGGATTAAGGAAATTATGGGTTATAGCTATGGAGGTGATTGAGTATGGTTCATGGGTATGCTCGTGAGGTCAATATAGTGTTTATCATTTCCGTTGCGTCTACGTACCTTTCCTGCAATATTGAATCTCAATATTGATACGTGAGTACTCATAATTTAACTTTTACATACTAATAGTGTATCCCTAACTAGTGCTCGAGTATTTAGGATTATGCATGCTTGTACTTTTGATATTGCCCTTAGACAGGTTAGATTGAATATTGAATTAGTTACACTTGCGGTTGAGATAAGGTATAAGATATGCATGTCCTTGGAAAGCTAGCGAAAAATTAAGGACTTTTCCTTTAGATATCGAATGGTTTCGATGAACGGATTAAAAGTTATAATCAATTGAATTTTCTATATTTTTATTAAAAATGATTATTATTATCGTCGTTTTTATCGTCGTTCTAGTTTTATCTTATTATTATCATTATTATTATCTTTATCAATAAAATGGATTTATTATTAAAAATTGTTATTTTTTTTTATTATTACTATCGTTATTATTGTTAAAGTTATAATTAGTATTATTATTATTATTATCCAATTATTATTATTATTATTATTATTATTATTATTATTATTATTATTATTATTATTATTATTATTATTATTATTATTATTATTATTAGTATTATTATTATTATTATTATTATCATTATTAATATATATATATATATCAATATTTAAAAATGGATATTATCATTGTTATTATTATTATTACTATATTATCATTAAGATAATTATTAGTATTATCGTTAAAAATGTTATAGTAACTATCATTATTAATATTAGTGTAAATAAAACAAATATTTGTAACACCTAATTATTTTGATTACTATTATTATCATTATTATGAACACGATATAAAAGACGATTAAAAGCTGTTAAATGAAACGATTAGGAAATAATGAGTAAGAGTATCATGATGAAATTAAAATATTATAAGATATTGATTTAGATAAAATTATCGTTCTTATTATTTTTATCAATACTATTATTATTAAAAATATCGTTAGTATTAAAACTATCATTTTAACAAAAATTATCATTTTAATAGAAATGTCATTGTTACTATAAAATATCATTATTATTATTATTTTAAATAGAATTATTATTTTAAAGATAATATTAAAAATTATCGTAAATATTAAAGTTATCATAATTAGAATTATCGTTTTATCATAATGTCATCTTAGTAATTATAAATATTGATATTTTTATAATAATTATTATTATTACAAAATAATACAACTTTTACTTACTATCATTATAGATATTATTTTATCAAATAAATATGTGATACAAACATATTTTACTACGTGTAATAACTTACTTTAATAATACCTATCATATTATCTTTATGATATTAAATGAACCCTATAAATTTTATTACTTAATATATATAAAAGTATATTATATTATATAAATTTAATATAAAATTTTATTTATTAATAAATAAATTATATTATTTACTCTAATAAATCTTTTAAAAATATAAAACGACGATATTTAAACTATATATTAATCATGTATAGATTTTTGGAAATTATTTTGAGTCAAATTTACTTTTATTGACTTTTGCATATTAGTCTCGAGCATTAGGATTGTGGTACACTATGACTTGGCCTAATTTGTTAGACAAATATTGACCAACACATAATTATATATAATTAATTTAGGTTCGTGAATCCGAGGTCAACCTTGCACTTGTTCAATGACGTTATATGTATTTTTACTACGAAATACAGTATGGTGAGTTTTATTTGCTCCCTTTTTAAATGCTTTTGCAATATATATTTTTGGGACTGAGAATACATGCGCTGTTTTTATAAATGTTTGACGAAATAGACACAAGTAATTGAAACTACATTCTATGGTTGAATTATCGAAATCGAATATGCCCCTTTTTATTAAAGTCTGGTAATCTAAGAATTAGGGAACAGACACCCTAATTGACGCGAATCCTAAAGATAGATCTATTGGGCCTAACAAACCCCATCCAAAGTACCGGATGCTTTAGTACTTCGAAATTTATATCATGTCCGAAGGAGGATCCCGGAATGATAGGGGATATTCTTATATGTATCTAGTTAATGTCGGTTACCAGGTGTTCACCATATGAATGATTATTTTTGTCTCTATGCATGGGACGTATATTTATGAGAACTGGAAATGAAATTCTTGTGGTCTATTAAAATGATGGAAATAAATGATTATGATAAACTAATGAACTCACCAATCTTTTGGTTGACACTTTAAAGCATGTTTATTCTCAGGTGTTAAAGAAATCTTCCGCTGTGCATTTGCTCATTTTAAAGATATTACTTGGAGTCTTTCATAGCATATTTCGAAGAACGTTGCATTCGAGTCATTGAGTTCATCAAAGATTATTATTAAATCAATTTATAGTTGGATAGTGGATATTATGAAATGGTATGCATGCCTGTCAATTTTCGATGTAAAGAAATTTTGTCTTTTAAAAACGAATGCAATGTTTGTAAAATGTATCATATAGAGGTCAAATACCTCGCAATGTAATCAACTATTATGAATCGTTTATAATGTATATGAACGGGTCATTTCATTAATGTCTGGATGAGTAATTGCGTGACCTTGGCCAGTGCGTTTAGCTCTCATTCGGTCTTCCATACTTAAAGGTTCCAGATTCTCCATGATTGAATTTTTTGAATCTGAATCACTAGAGGATTCTGATTTAATGGTTCGTTCCTCAACAATCTCTGTTTGAATGATTGGTGGTTCCGGAGGAAAGATTAATGGTTCAGGATCTATGAATCGTCCCTGAATATTCTTCGGATTCTCAATTGTGAGGTCGGGTTCAAAAAATGGATTATCGGAAATTTGAATTGGAGTACCTGGTCGACTGGATGACGATTCTAAAGGAAAATCAACGGCGACAATATTAGCTAGATGTCTTGATCTGGTTACAGGTGGTGAACGTACAAAAGGTGGTGAACGTCTTGCTCAGTGCATTCACTGAATATCCTATTAGTTTTTAAAAGGAAAGAAAAATTATATAAGTTATCCAAATAATAGACTTTTCTGATTTTGCCCACGTTTTAATTAGCCAAAAGATGCAGCAGAGGGGCAGGATTCGTTTGGTCTCAATATAATTGAGTACTGTTTGGCTCCAATAACCCGGTCCACGTACAAATCCAACTATTACTACGAACCAGAAAATTTTGATGTCTATCAATTTAACCACTTAAAATAAATTTTCGTAATTTTAAGAAGTTTAAGATAAGAAATAGAGAAAATTCTAAGTCTTAAAAAGTAGAATGGCGAGAAATAAGAAAGAAAAAGAGCGCGTCAGAAAAGGTCGAAAAAGAAAAGGGTTGAAAAATAAAAGGCGTCGAAAAATAAGAAAGAAAAAGAGTGACTTATAAAACTTTAAAACACTCGACTAACCCAACCTTATTACTATCACTAACTTAAAATTAAAATTGCAAATTGAGATTACTAATTGGAGTGATAATTGATACATAGGTAAAAGGCGTCGAAAAATAAAAATAAGAAAGTAGCGTGTTGAAACTTAAAAAGGAACTAAAAACTAAAAAAATAAAAGTTGCGTCTAAAAATATTAAAGCTTACAAGTAAAACTATATCCCAAATGGCAATATCTTAAAAAGGTACTAAAATTTAAAAATGGCGTCGCAAAATTCTAGAGCACCTAAATCTTAGTCTAAAGAAAAAGCACTTAAGAGATTTTACGGCAAAGCCTAAAAATCTAGAAGTGAAAATAAGCTACGGCAAAATACTAGAACTTACAACTAGCTACGAACAAATAAAAATACAAATATTACGATTAAATGATAAAAAGATACAAAAATAAAAATAAGCTTAAATTTGATAAAATTATTTATTTTTATAAAAATATTATTTATTTATTTTTATTTATAAAAGTATTAATTTATATATATATTTAATAATACTAATTAATATTTAAAATATAAATTAATTTAAAAACTAAAACTAAATATTAATATTAAATATAAACCTAATTAATTTTTAATAATAATAATTAAATTATACTCCGTAATAAATGCCAAATTAGGGTTCTGCTCGTGTCAGGGTGGCTCCGCGAGTTGCGGTACACCTGGCAACAAACTCCGCGAGTCGCGGGGTATGAAATTTCAGATTAGGTGGTTTCGTTTGACAGGTTTTGTTTTAAATATTTATATATATATATATATATATATATATATATATATATATATATATATATATATATATATATATATATATATAATATATTTTTATTTTTATTTTTCTATTTTAATAATTATATAAAATATTTATATTAAATAAATAAAACTTATATTTAAAAACTAAAATAGAAATAAAAATACTTTATAATTTTATAAATAAAAATTTTAACAATAAATTTATATATATATTTTTTCCGGTTTTTAATTTTTTATATTTTTTTAATATTTAAAAAGTATATATTTTACAAAAACTAATTAAAACTTAATAAAAAAATATTTTTTTTATGTGTGTGGCGTTTCGCTTCGGCGTTCCCCGGCAGCGGCGCCAAAAATTACTTGATGTGCGCAGAGGTGTATATGAAATAATTTATATTTTACTAGGAAAAACTATTAAATACGATACAATTTTACACAAGATATTTATTTATTTATAGAATGGATATACTTAAACCTTGCTACAACACTTATAGGAAGTGTACCTAATCATACAGTAGTGTAGTTTTTAGTAAGTCCGGTTCGTTCCACAGGGAAAATCTTTAAATAAAGCTTAACGCTATATTAGTTTTAATTTATAAAAATACAAATATATATAAGTAATATTATTATTATAAAAAGGGGGTTTTTACCGTTTAATGACCGGTTTGTCGATTTTAAAACTTAGTCGCAGTTAAAACCTAATGTAAAATATTAAATAAATAAAACTTAATTTAAAGCGTAAAATAAATAACGATAATGAAATTGCGATAAATAAAAGTGCGATGAAATAAAATACAATAATTAAAAAGTGCGTTAATTAAAAGTGCAATTAAATACAATGACAATAAATAAAAGTGCAATAATTAGAAGTGCAATTAAATATAAAATAAAGGAAATTAAATATGAAATAAAAGAATTATGCTTATTTAAACTTCCGTTATCATGATGTTTGACGTGTTGATTTTTAGTTTTATGCCCATGGGTTAATTGTCCTTTGTCCTGGATTATTTAATATGTCCGTCTGATTTTTGTCCATAACAGTCCATCAGTCATAAATATAAAGTGCGAGTGTCCTCGTCAAATTATCCTTATACCCAAAGTCAAATATTTCAACTAATTGGGGACTTAAACTATAACAAGGTTTTAATACTTTGTTTAATAATTACACCAGGTTATCGACTGCGTGTAACCCAAGGTTTTAATACTTTGTTATCAATTATGCCAAGTGTCCTTGTACATAATTTCACCCCTGTTTTAATAATTTCATAGACTATTAATCCAATCCCGTGTCCGGTTAAATGAACGATTATTCGTACATATAAATACCCCGCCCATCGTGTTCGATCGAGTGTATATGGTTATTTATAAGTACATCCAATTGTAAATCTTTATAATAAAATTAACAAACTATCATTTAGTTAAACAAATATAAAGCCCATTAATAGCCCATAGTCTAATTTCCACAAGTGTCGTTCTTTTGTCCAAACCCCAATTATGCTACAAAGTCCAATTACCCAATTTTAGTAATTAGCCCAACATCATGATTACTTCGGCTTAAATAAGCATAATAATAACTTAGCTACGAGAAATTAAATTAAAAAGGTTGAACATAACTTACAATGATTAAAAATAGCGTAGAGTTACACGGACAGAATTTCGACTTACACCCTTACAACATTCGCTAACATACCCTTATTATTAGAAATTAAAATTAAAATTAAAATTAAAATATAAATTATATATATATATATATATATATATATATATATATATATATATATATATATATATATATATATATATATATATATATATATATATATATATATATATATATTTACGTATATAGAGAGAGATGATATATGGATATATAAAACGTTCAGAATGCGCGAGCTTTTATAGGCATTTTTGTCCAAGACAGCTCCGCGAGTTGCGGCATTATTGCACTACAAACTTCGCGAGTCGCGGAGTTCGTAAATCCAGCTCACACAAGTTTGGATCCTAGTCTGCCGACGGTTTTAATATATAAATATAATATATTTATAATTTATATAATTAATTATATATTATATTATATTTATATACATTGTTAACTTGTAATTTTTAGTCCGTTGCGTCGAGCGTTGAGAGTTGACTCTGTCCCGATTCCGGATTTTCGAGCGTCCTTGCGTACAATTTAATATCTTGTACTTTGCATTTTGAATCTTGTACTCTTGTAATTCTGACACGTTTCTTATCAATAATTGGAACCTCTTTGATTGTATTTTGTACTTTTGAGCTTTTTGGTCGTTTGCGTCTTCAATTCGTCGAATCTATCTTTTGTCTTCACCTTTTATTATTTAACCGAATATCACTTGTAAATAGGACAATTGCAACTACAAACTTGTCTTTCTTGAGGGATAATGCTATGAAATATATGTTCATTTTTAGCATTATCAAGGGGTTTCTCAAACTTCAAAATGATGGTGAAAAGGAGTTTAGTTACAAGAACTTTAGAGTGACTAAACCTCTCATGTACTACGGAGATCCCGATCCGTTAGTGAGTACCGGTTGGATTTCGGATGTCGAAGGGTGTTTTCGTACAAGTGAATGTCCTCCGAACAAGAAAATGAGACTTGCTACGAGTTTGTTATGGGGTAATGCTAAGAATTGGTTGGATGGTAAGATTGATATCGTTGGTGAAGAACCATTCATGAGGTTATCGTGGGATGATTTTAAGAAGGAATTCTTTGAGGATTTTCGAAAACAGGCCGATTTATCGCGGATGCGTGATGAGTTGCGAAGTTTGAGACAAGGGTCTATGGACCTAAATACTCTTAGGGCTACCTTTTTGTCTAAGACTCGATTCCCCGAGTATAACAATAATGATAGGATGTTGATTGAGGACTTCCTTAACACTTTAAATGATGATTTGCGTGGGAAAATTAGCATTGGGCAAGTGGACTCTTTTGCTAAGTTATTTGTTGTGGCTAAGGGTTTTGAATCGTATGCTCCTACGATGGTTGATGATACTTCGGGTGAGAGAAGAGTTAAATCGTATAGTGCTCTGAGCAAGAAGGCTAGAAGTGCTATTGATAGCATGAGTAGCGAAAGGAAAGGAGTGTCGGATACTAGTGCCTCTAGATGTTACAATTATGGAGAAAGAGGGCACGAGTGCTGGGAGTGCCCGGTATCGAGAGGTAATGGCGTTGTGTGTCTCAATTTCCGTAAAGGAGGACATCGCAAGGCAGAGTGTCCCGAGGTAACAGTGGCTGGCGTCGCGAGAAGACGTTCAGGTACTTTTAATGTAGTGTTCGTATGTTGTAAATTTTGTTATAGTATGCGGTGTGTGTGTAATCCTTAGCTAAAATTTATTCTCCGTTGGAGATAATTTGTGGCGAGCGGTCGGCTTACGTTTGCAGTTTCACGTTGCACTCGGTAGAGTGTGTGGTTAATGTGTCGTGCTTTGACTCTATTGTGTGAGTCTTCTATTGTTTAGGCATTCGGGAGTACTAGGGTCGTTAAGCTCGCTCGAGTGAGACCCGTAGGACATTAGATGCGATAGTGTCCTAGTGAGTAGAACGATTATGCGTATATGTATAAGATTTAATTGTTCACGGTGGTATGGTTAGTATTATCCGTTAGGATTTACTATAGTGTAGCAGGGTGCGATGTTACACTACTCCTTGTGATCGAGGCCAAAAAAGCGTGTATTGATGGTTAGTGTATCCATTAGGATTCACTATAGTGTAGTAGGGCGCGATGTTACACTACTCGTTGAGTAATCGAGGCCGAAAGAGCGTGGATGCGATATGGGTTTAAAGTTTGGGCGTACGATACCATGTCATCATGTGTGCGTGGGCGTGATATGTGGGTTTAAGTTCGCGAGTTTGATACTACCTAGGGGTTAGGGTATACCGGGTGTTTTATCACCATGTGAGGGTACGCGACGTGTGATCGTCTTATCTAGAGTGTTGTATTTTGATGCTCGTTGTGAGTGAGGTGGCGAGTGACATCCTGTCGTAAGGATTCACTGTACACTCTTTGTCGACCACTTTTCCTGGTTTGTATGTATGGTAGTGCCATTTTGGGAGGCGTTTTCGTCGGCCACGTACGCGTGCGAGTATAGTCATGGTTGTTGACTACCTTTGAAGTGTGTAGGTAACTGTGTAATGGTTATGACGAAGATGGAAGGGCATAAGTCTTAGTGATCCCAAGCAACTCCTTAGTGATGTGTGGAAGACTACTAGGCTAGCTGTGCGTCCTATGTGTATGGTGACTAGTGGGCGTCGCTAGAATGTTGTAGGCGTTGAGCCGTAAGGTTCGTTGGATTTGTGTGACTTTGAGTAGTTAGGTGATGTGTGACACCGGGATTAGACCCCGTAAGGGTCGAGTTCTTAAGACTCGGTGGTAGTGATGGGAGTTGCATAACACTGCGTCAGGTGCCTCCTCATACCTGCTAGTGAAATGCTTCACTCTGATGGTGTGATTTCTTTGTACTTGGGTACTGGTGAGAAACCCTAAGGACAACTGTGGTTTATTGTAGTGTTTAGCGGGCGTTAATGTTTGACCGATTTGAAAGGTCGAGGTTCGAGTACCTTGTAGTAAGTCTACGAAGAATTGTTGAGCATGACCAACGTCAAGACCGGTCACGTGTGTTGTGGAATGTCAAAATTCCGTGCGATGTTATCATCTTAGTGGTGAAAGTATGGGGTTAAAACCCTAAGTGGGTGAGTATGTACTTGGAGGGTACGGTGTTGCCTCGGTTTGATAGGTGTGTTTGAGCGAATTATTGGAAGTCGTCCCGTTTGGTGAGCAAATTAGGGACGTAAGGTGTTGATTTTGACTGTCTCGTGTAGAGATATGTCAGTGTTGAGCACGTTTGAGAATGAGTTCTCTAGAGTATTGACGACTTGTACGTGCGAGAAGTGACAAGATCATCCTTAATGGACGGTTGAAGCGATGTTCACAGGGTAATGGTGGACGAGTGGTGATTTGTGAAAGGTTGCATGTCGGTTGGAGTTACTGAAAAGTTACGGGAAATCCCATCACCATGTGCGTGTCGTGGATGACCCAAATTAGTTGACGGTTGGCGATACTCTAAGTTATAAATTAGAGTGTGCCAAAGGAACATGGAGGATTGTTGTGTGGATGGAACGTTGTGTGATGAGAAAGTGTGACCGATAGGATGCAATGGTGGCATCAAGGGGGTGTAGAGTTGTGTGAGAACTCGGAAAATTGAGGAAGGTGTATTTTCCTTATTCGCGATGAGGTTTAGATCGCGAGGACGCAATCCAGTTTAAGTGGGGGTGAGTTGTAACACCCTGAATTTTAATGCACCAGAAAGTGTCACCAGGAAGTGTTCTCAGAAAGTGTCAGGAAAAGTGTACCTATACTTATGCATTTTCAGATTTTACATCAGAATCAGAATCTGACAGTTTCAGTCCCTGATTTCTTTTCAGTTTAAAAGCACACGTCAAAAGGAATGCGCACCGCGCAAAACCTGCTGACAGACCCAATTCATGATTTTAACATTTTAAAAGGGGCATTTGGTTCTATTCACTTGAGGGTCGGTTTTTGAGCCACAAAACTGAACCAATGCTTATCATATCCTCATTTCACCTCTTTTCACACACTTAAATCTAGAGAGAGAGAAAGAGAGAGAGAGAGAAAGAAGAGTTTAGAGAGAGAGAGAGAGAGAGAGCTTGATTTGGGGAAGAAGAAGGACGATTCGGGTGAAAGCTCAAGTGCTAAGGTTGTTCATCTCATTCTTGGCTACATTTTGGTAGTGGTGGTAAGCTCTAACTCCGAATTTCATTACTTATGATTATTGTTCAATTTAGGGTTTGAACTTAAATTTTCTTGAGAAAACCCACATAGCTCTTTAATGGAAGATTAGGAGCTAATAATCGGGTTTAATGTCGTTGTTGGTGGGTTTTGGGTTGGAAACTTACTTGGACATGTTTAATACTTGTAAATTGGAGTTTAATCACTAGTGTTAGTGATTATGGAAGTATTGGAACTCATTTGAGTGTGTTTGAATGACTAATTTTGAAATGGATCAAAATTGGAGTTTATGAGTCAAATTGGGTAAGACAAGTGTTTAACATTTATGAATTGGTTTAATTGGTGTATTAGGACCATTTTCACTAGTGTGAGTGATTATTGGTTAGTTTGGGCACAATTTGTGCTTAGAGGTGCAATTGGGTCAAAATTGCACTAAGTGTCAATTTGGGTTGGTTTGTAATCCACCCTAATTGTGTCGTTGGTTATGTGATAAATGGAATAGGTACTTTCCACTGACGCGTTGCGGATTATTTAGTTGCATTCATCAAGGCGCTAAGGTGAGTGTGAATATAATATATGCGTATGTATGCATATGATGGGTGCGGGTGGGGTAGAGTGATCCTTGGGCGTTCGGGTTCACTTTACATATATGGGGGAGTTGGACTCTATGTGTAGTGACCCGAACTTTTCCATGTTTATATATATTAATTGAGATTGATATTTACATGATTAAATGTTTCCAACATGTTAAGCAATCAAACTTGTTAAGACTTGATTAATTAAAATATGTTTCATATAGACAATTGACCACCCAAGTTGACCGGTGATTCACGAACGTTAAAACTTGTAAAAACTATATGATGACATATATATGGATATATATATATAGTTAACATGATACTATGATAAGTAAACATATCATTAAGTATATTAACAATGAACTACATATGTAAAAACAAGACTACTAACTTAATGATTTTTAAACGAGACATATATGTAACGATTATCGTTGTAAAGAAATTTAATGTATATATATCATATTAAGAGATATTCATGCATGATAATATCATGATAATATTATAATTTAAAATCTCATTTGATATTATAAACATTGGGTTAACAACATTTAACAAGATCGTTAACCTAAAGGTTTCAAAACAACACTTACATGTAACGACTAACGATGACTTAACGACTCAGTTAAAATGTATATACATGTAGTGTATTTAGATGTATTAAAATACTTTTGGAAGACTTCAAGACATATATCAAAACACTCATACTTAACAAAAATGGTTACAGTTACTTTCCCATTCTTTTCTTTCATCAAGAATTCTAGTCGTATTCTTACCCGTATTATACACAGCTTCAAAACGTACTTACTATGGGTATATACCAATAGGAACTAGCATGGGATTCCACTCTTGATTATGTCATGTATGACTAATCAATTTTAACTTCTACCATGAGCTAGTCAACTAACTAGAACTCCTTTTAACCCCACTCACCACTCACCAATTACCACTCATCATTCACTCCATTTCACTTCCAATTCTCTTTCTAATTCTCTCTCAACACACACACACACACTATTATGAACGTATTTTTCCAGTAGTTAATCATCATCTTCATCAAAAATCACTTCAAGAATCAAGCTATAATCATCATAGGAAGAACACTTCAAGAACACTTCAAAAATCCCTTCAAGTTTACTAATTTACTTCCAAGCTTTCTAATCCATTCCAAGTAATCATCTAAGATCAAGAAACCTTTGTTATATACAGTAGGTTATCTTTCTTATTCAAGGTAATATTCATATTCAAACTTTGATTCAATTTCTATAACTATAAACTATCTTAATTCGAGTAAAAATCTTGCTTGAACTTCTTTTTGTGTCATGATCCTACTTCAAGAACTTTCAAGCCATCCAAGATCCTTTGAAGCTAGATCATTTCTTGTCACTTCCAGTAGGTTTACCTACTAAACTTGAGGTAGTAATGATGTTCATAACATCATTAAATTCATATATATAAAACTATCTTATTCGAAGGTTTAAACTCGTAATCACTAGAACATAGTTTAGTTAATTCTAAACTTGTTCGCAAACAAAAGTTAATCCTTATAACTTGACTTTTAAAATTAAATAAACACATGTTCTATATCTATATGATATGCTAACTTAATGATTTAAAACCTGGAAACACGAAAAACACCGTAAAACCGGATTTACGCCGTCGTAGTAACACCGCGGGCTGTTTTGGGTTAGTTAATTAAAAACTATGATAAACTTTGATTTAAAAGTTGTTATTCTGAGAAAATGATTTTTATTATGAACATGAAACTATATCCAAAAATTATGGTTAAACTCAAAGTGGAAGTATGTTTTCTAAAATGGTCATCTAGACGTCGTTCTTTCGACTGAAATGACTACCTTTACAAAAACGACTTGTAACTTATTTTTCTGACAATAAACCTATACTTTTTCTATTTTGATTCATAAAATAGAGTTCAATATGAAACCATAGCAATTTGATTCACTCAAAACGGATTTAAAATGAAGAAGTTATGGGTAAAACAAGATTGGATAATTTTTCTCATTTTAGCTACGTGAAAATTGGTAACAAATCTATTCCAACCATAACTTAATCAACTTGTATTGTATATTATGTAATCTTGAGATACCATAGACACGTATACAATGTTTCGACCTATCATGTCGACACATCTATATATATTTCGGAACAACCATAGACACTCTATATGTGAATGTTGGAGTTAGCTATACAGGGTTGAGGTTGATTCCAAAATATATATAGTTTGAGTTGTGATCAATACTGAGATACGTATACACTGGGTTGTGGATTGATTCAAGATAATATTTATCGATTTATTTCTGTACATCTAACTGTGGACAACTAGTTGTAGGTTACTAACGAGGACAGCTGACTTAATAAACTTAAAACATCAAAATATATTAAAAGTGTTGTAAATATATTTTGAACATACTTTGATATATATGTATATATTGTTATAGGTTCGTGAATCAACAGTGGCCAAGTCTTACTTCTCGACGAAGTAAAAATCTGTGAAAGTGAGTTATAGTCCCACTTTTAAAATCTAATATTTTTGGGATGAGAATACATGCAGGTTTTATAAATGATTTACAAAATAGACACAAGTACATGAAACTACATTCTATGGTTGAATTATCGAAATTGAATATGCCCCTTTTTATTAAGTCTGGTAATCTAAGAATTAGGGAACAGACACCCTAATTGACGCGAATCCTAAAGATAGATCTATTGGGCCTAACAAACCCCATCCAAAGTACCGGATGCTTTAGTACTTCGAAATTTATATCATATCCGAAGGGTGTCCCGGAATGATGGGGATATTCTTATATATGCATCTTGTTAATGTCGGTTACCAGGTGTTCACCATATGAATGATTTTTATCTCTATGTATGGGATGTGTATTGAAATATGAAATCTTGTGGTCTATTATTATGATTTGATATATATAGGTTAAACCTATAACTCACCAACATTTTGTTGACGTTTTAAGCATGTTTATTCTCAGGTGATTATTAAGAGCTTCCGCTGTCGCATACTTAAATAAGGACGAGATTTGGAGTCCATGCTTGTATGATATTGTGTAAAAACTGCATTCAAGAAACTTATTTTGTTGTAACATATTTGTATTGTAAACCATTATGTAATGGTCGTGTGTAAACAGGATATTTTAGATTATCATTATTTGATAATCTACGTAAAGCTTTTTAAACCTTTATTGATGAAATAAAGGTTATGGTTTGTTTTAAAATGAATGCAGTCTTTGAAAAACGTCTCATATAGTGGTCAAAACCTCGCAACGAAATCAATTAATATGGAACGTTTTTAATCAATAAGAACGGGACATTTCAGTTGGTATCCGAGCGTTGGTCTTAGAGAACCAGAATTTTGCATTAGTGTGTCTTATCGAGTTTGTTAGGATGCATTAGTGAGTCTGGACTTCGACCGTGTTCACTTGAAAAATGATTGCTTAACAAATTTTGTTGGAAACTATATATTTTTAACATGTGAATATTATGTGATATATTAATCTCTTAACGCGTTTGATATTATGTGATAGATGTCTACCTCTAGAACAAGTCCCATTGACTCACCTAATAATAATGAAGAGTTAAATGTAAATTGGAATGATTCGTGGACTGATTCACAAGTTCCCGAAGAGGAACCGGAAGAAGAGTCGGAACCAGAAGAAGAATCGGAACCGGAAGAAGAATCGGAACCGGATGAAGAAATAGAACCGGTGGGGAAAATAATAAAACGGTTAAGTAAAAGAAAATCCTCAACCAACCGACCAAGGTTAAATATAGGATCAATGGTGTTTCCGCTAAGGAAGCAAAATATTGGGAGGATTACCAATTCTCCGATGAATCGGATTCTGACGAGAATTCCGATGATGTTATAGAAATTACCCCAACTGAATTTAAAAAGGCAAAAGAAAATAATAAGGGAAAGGGCATAAAAATAGAGAAATCTAATTCCAACCCCGATGAACTTTATATGTATCGTCAACCCCCGAAGTCCTTAAGTTGTAACAATGACCCGGGAACCTCTAAACCACCAGGTTTTTCTAAACCAATGTGGAAAACGACGGCTCGTATTAGGGGAACATCATATATCCCTAGAAACTTGGCAAAACGAACCAAAACCGAAGAAGAAGAAACTAGCGAGTCGAAATAAGATAGTTGTATTCGTGTGGTGTAATATATGTAATGTAGTGTGCTTATGCTTTATGATATATGTAAAAATTGCTTGTATTAATAAGTATTTTTTTTTAGGAATCTAACTCTTGTCTATTTTACAGTATAAAAACACAAAATGGATAGACAACCCAATATTTTAAGAGACCTACCCGAAGACATGATTGATGAAATCTTGTCCAGAGTCGGTCAGAATTCTTCGACACAACTATTTAAGGCGAGATCAGTTTGTAAGACATTCGAAGAACGTTCCCAGAATGCTTTGGTTTATAAAAGGCTTTCGTTCGAAAGATGGGGGATATCACATTGGGAAATCCATAAGTTACGATGTGTTTACTTTGACGCATATATTGCGGGGAACCCAAATGCTATTTTACGCAATGGGTTAAGAAATTATTTTGACTCAATATATCCGAATATTGGACTTCGTGATTTAGAAAAAGCGGCTAACATGCAACATAAAGAAGCATGTTATGCTTACGGATTAGTAATGTTCGCTTCTCACCAAAGTGAGAACAAGAACATCGGCCTACAACTATTAAACAAAACGTTCCCACAAGTGACGGAGTCGGTAATTGGGGTAAGAAATGAGGTTTTTAGATTGTTACGGGACTGTTGGACATTACGTAACCCTCGTCCCTTTGACGGCATTACAACACGCTGTCTTATCAACGGCCATAATGAAATGTCCCGTTCTTATTGATTAAAAACGTTCCATATTAATTGATTTCGTTGCGAGGTTTTGACCTCTATATGAGACGTTTTTCAAAGACTGCATTCATTTTAAAACAAACCATAACCTTTATTTCATCAATAAAGGTTTAAAAAGCTTTACGTAGATTATCAAATAATGATAATCTAAAATATCCTGTTTACACACGACCATTACATAATGGTTTACAATACAAATATGTTACAACAAAATAAGTTTCTTGAATGCAGTTTTTACACAATATCATACAAGCATGGACTCCAAATCTTGTCCTTATTTTAGTACGCAACAGCGGAAGCTCTTAATATTCACCTGAGAATAAACATGTCTTAAACGTCAACAAAAATGTTGGTGAGTTATAGGTTTAACCTATATATATCAAATCGTAACAATAGACCACAAGATTTCATATTTCAATACACATCCCATACATAGAGATAAAAATCATTCATATGGTGAACACCTGGTAACCGACATTAACAAGATGCATATATAAGAATATCCCCATCATTCCGGGACACCCTTCGGATATGATATAAATTTCGAAGTACTAAAGCATCCGGTACTTTGGATGGGGTTTGTTAGGCCCAATAGATCTATCTTTAGGATTCGCGTCAATTAGGGTGTCTGTTCCCTAATTCTTAGATTACCAGACTTAATAAAAAGGGGCATATTCGATTTCGATAATTCAACCATATAATGTAGTTTCACGTACTTGTGTCTATTTTGTAAATCATTTATAAAACCTGCATGTATTCTCATCCCAAAAATATTAGATTTTAAAAGTGGGACTATAACTCACTTTCACAGATTTTTACTTCGTCGGGAAGTAAGACTTGGCCACTGGTTGATTCACGAACCTATAACAATATATACATATATATCAAAATATGTTTAAAATATATTTACAACACTTTTAATATATTTTGATGTTTTAAGTTTATTAAGTCAGCTGTCCTCGTTAGTAACCTATAACTAGTTGTCCACAGTTAGATGTACAGAAATAAATCGATAAATATTATCTTGAATCAATCCACGACCCAGTGTATACGTATCTCAGTATTGATCACAACTCAAACTATATATATTTTGGAATCAACCTCAACCCTGTATAGCTAACTCCAACATTCACATATAGAGTGTCTATGGTTGTTCCGAAATATATATAGATGTGTCGACATGATAGGTCGAAACATTGTATACGTGTCTATGGTATCTCAAGATTACATAATATATAATACAAGTTGATTAAGTTATGGTTGGAATAGATTTGTTACCAATTTTCACGTAGCTAAAATGAGAAAAATTATCCAATCTTGTTTTACCCATAACTTCTTCATTTTAAATCCGTTTTGAGTGAATCAAATTGCTATGGTTTCATATTGAACTCTATTTTATGAATCTAAACAAAAAAAGTATAGGTTTCTAGTCGGAAAAATAAGTTACAAGTCGTTTTTGTAAAGGTAGTCATTTCAGTCGAAAGAACGACGTCTAGATGACCATTTTAGAAAACATACTTCCACTTTGAGTTTAACCATAATTTTTGGATATAGTTTCATGTTAATAATAAAAATCATTTTCTCAGAATAACAACTTTTAAATCAAAGTTTATCATAGTTTTTAATTAACTAACCCAAAACAGCCCGCGGTGTTACTACGACGGCGTAAATCCGGTTTTACGGTGTTTTTCGTGTTTCCAGGTTTTAAATCATTAAGTTAGCATATCATATAGATATAGAACATGTGTTTAGTTGATTTTAAAAGTCAAGTTAGAAGGATTAACTTTTGTTTGCGAACAAGTTTAGAATTAACTAAACTATGTTCTAGTGATTACAAGTTTAAACCTTCGAATAAGATAGCTTTATATGTATGAATCGAATGATGTTATGAACATCATTACTACCTTAAGTTCCTTGGATGAACCTACTGGAAAAGAGAAAAATGGATCTAGCTTCAATGGATCCTTGGATGGCTCAAAGTTCTTGAAGCAAAATCATGACACGAAAACAAGTTCAAGTAAGATCATCACTTGAAATAAGATTGTTATAGTTATAGAAATTGAACCAAAGTTTGGATATGATTATTACCTTGTATTAGAATGATAACCTACTGTAAGAAACAAAGATTTCTTGAGGTTGGATGATCACCTTACAAGATTGGAAGTGAGCTAGCAAACTTGAAAGTATTCTTGATTTTATGAAACTAGAACTTTTGGAATTTATGAAGAACACTTAGAACTTGAAGATAGAACTTGAGAGAGTTCAATTAGATGAAGAAAATTGAAGAATGAAAGTGTTTGTAGGTGTTTTTGGTCGTTGGTGTATGGATTAGATATAAAGGATATGTAATTTTGTTTTCATGTAAATAAGTCATGAATGATTACTCATATTTTTGTAATCTTATGAGATATTTCATGCTAGTTGCTAAATGATGGTTCCCACATGTGTTAGGTGACTCACATGGGCTGCTAAGAGCTGATCATTGGAGTGTATATACCAATAGTACATACATCTAAAAGCTGTGTATTGTACGAGTACGAATACGGGTGCATACGAGTAGAATTGTTGATGAAACTGAACGAGAATGTAATTGTAAGCATTTTTGTTAAGTAGAAGTATTTTGATAAGTGTATTGAAGTCTTTCAAAAGTGTATAAATACATATTAAAACACTACATGTATATACATTTTAACTGGGTCGTTAAGTCATCGTTAGTCGTTACATGTAAGTGTTGTTTTGAAACCTTTAGGTTAACGATCTTGTTAAATGTTGTTAACCCAATGTTTATAATAACAAAAGAGATTTTAAATTATTATATTATCATGATATTATGATGTACGAATATCTCTTAATATGATATATATACATTAAATGTCGTTACAACTATAAACGTTACATATATGTCTCGTTTCAAAATCATTAAGTTAGTAGTCTTGTTTTTACATATGTAGTTCATTGTTAATATAATTAATGATATGTTTACTTATCATAATATCATGTTAACTATATATATAACCATATATATGTCATCATATAGTTTTTTTTACAAGTTTTAACGTTCGTGAATCACCGGTCAACTTGGGTGGTCAATTGTCTATATGAAACCTATTTCAATTAATCAAGTCTTAACAAGTTTGATTGCTTAACATGTTGGAAACATTTAATCATGTAAACATCAATCTCAATTAATATATATAAACATGGAAAAGTTCGGGTCACTACAGTACCTACCCGTTAAATAAATTTCGTCCCGAAATTTTAAGCTGTTGAAGGTGTTGACGAATCTTCTGGAAATAGATGCGGGTATTTCTTCTTCATCTGATCTTCACGCTCCCAGGTGAACTCGGGTCCTCTACGAGCATTCCATCGAACCTTAACAATTGGTATCTTGTTTTGCTTAAGTCTTTTAACCTCACGATCCATTATTTCGACGGGTTCTTCGATGAATTGGAGTTTTTCGTTGATTTGGATTTCATCTAACGGAATAGTGAGATCTTCTTTAGCAAAACATTTCTTCAAATTCGAGACGTGGAAAGTGTTATGTACAGCCGCGAGTTGTTGAGGTAACTCAAGTCGGTAAGCTACTGGTCCGACACGATCAATAATCTTGAATGGTCCAATATACCTTGGATTTAATTTCCCTCGTTTACCAAATCGAACAACGCCTTTCCAAGGTGAAACTTTAAGCATGACCATCTCTCCAATTTCAAATTCTATATCTTTTCTTTTAATGTCAGCGTAGCTCTTTTGTCGACTTTGGGCGGTTTTCAACCGTTGTTGAATTTGGATGATCTTCTCGGTAGTTTCTTGTATAATCTCCGGACCCGTAATCTGTCTATCCCCCACCTCACTCCAACAAATCGGAGACCTGCACTTTCTACCATAAAGTGCTTCAAACGGCGCCATCTCAATGCTTGAATGGTAGCTGTTGTTGTAGGAAAATTCTGCTAACGGTAGATGTCGATCCCAACTGTTTCCGAAATCAATAACACATGCTCGTAGCATGTCTTCAAGCGTTTGTATCGTCCTTTCGCTCTGCCCATCAGTTTGTGGATGATAGGCAGTACTCATGTCTAGACGAGTTCCTAATGCTTGCTGTAATGTCTGCCAGAATCTTGAAATAAATCTGCCATCCCTATCAGAGATAATAGAGATTGGTATTCCATGTCTGGAGACGACTTCCTTCAAATACAGTCGTGCTAACTTCTCCATCTTGTCATCTTCTCTTATTGGTAGGAAGTGTGCTGATTTGGTGAGACGATCAACTATTACCCAAATAGTATCAAAACCACTTGCAGTCCTTGGCAATTTAGTGATGAAATCCATGGTAATGTTTTCCCATTTCCATTCCGGGATTTCGGGTTGTTGAAGTAGACCTGATGGTTTCTGATGCTCAGCTTTGACCTTAGAACACGTCAAACATTCTCCTACGTATTTAGCAACATCGGCTTTCATACCCGGCCACCAAAAATGTTTCTTGAGATCCTTGTACATCTTCCCCGTTCCAGGATGTATTGAGTATCTGGTTTTATGAGCTTCTCTAAGTACCATTTCTCTCATATCTCCAAATTTTGGTACCCAAATCCTTTCAGCCCTATACCGGGTTCCGTCTTCCCGAATATTAAGATGCTTCTCCGATCCTTTGGGTATTTCATCCTTTAAATTTCCCTCTTTTAAAACTCCTTGTTGCGCCTCCTTTATTTGAGTAGTAATGTTATTATGAATCATTATATTCATAGATTTTACTCGAATGGGTTCTCTATCCTTCCTGCTCAAGGCATCGGCTACCACATTTGCCTTCCCCGGGTGGTAACGAATCTCAAAATCGTAATCATTCAATAATTCAATCCACCTACGCTGCCTCATATTCAGTTGTTTCTGATTAAATATGTGTTGAAGACTTTTGTGGTCGGTATATATAATACTTTTGACCCCATATAAGTAGTGCCTCCAAGTCTTTAATGCAAAAACAACCGCGCCTAATTCCAAATCATGCGTCGTATAATTTTGTTCGTGAATCTTCAATTGTCTAGACGCATAAGCAATCACCTTCGTTCGTTGCATTAATACACAACCGAGACCTTGCTTTGATGCGTCACAATAAATCACAAAATCATCATTCCCTTCAGGCAATGACAATATAGGTGCCGTAGTTAGCTTTTTCTTCAATAACTGAAACGCTTTCTCTTGTTCATCATTCCATTCAAATTTCTTCCCTTTATGCGTTAATGCAGTCAAGGGTTTTGCTATTCTGGAAAAGTCTTGGATGAACCTTCTGTAGTAACCAGCTAGTCCTAAAAACTGGCGTATGTGTTTCGGAGTTTTCGGGGTTTCCCACTTTTCAACAGTTTCTATCTTTGCCGGATCCACCTTAATACCTTCTTTGTTCACTATGTGACCGAGGAATTGAACTTCTTCCAACCAAAATGCACACTTTGAAAACTTAGCGTACAATTCTTCCTTCCTCAATACTTCTAATACCTTTCTCAAATGTTCACCGTGTTCTTGGTCATTCTTTGAGTAAATAAGTATGTCATCAATGAAAACAATGACAAACTTGTCAAGGTATGGTCCACACACTCGGTTCATAAGGTCCATGAACACAGCTGGTGCATTAGTTAAACCAAACGGCATGACCATAAACTCGTAATGACCGTAACGTGTTCTGAAAGCAGTCTTTGGAATATCATCTTCTTTCACCCGCATTTGATGATACCCGGAACGTAAGTCAATCTTTGAATAAACAGACGAGCCTTGTAGTTGATCAAATAAGTCGTCGATTCTCGGTAGTGGGTAGCGGTTCTTGATGGTAAGTTTGTTCAACTCTCGGTAGTCGATACACAACCTGAATGTACCATCTTTCTTCTTGACAAACAAAACAGGAGCTCCCCACGGTGATGTGCTTGGTCGAATGAAACCACGCTCTAAAAGTTCTTGTAATTGGCTTTGCAGTTCTTTCATCTCGCTGGGTGCGAGTCTGTAAGGAGCACGAGCTATTGGTGCAGCTCCTGGTACAAGATCTATTTGAAATTCAACGGATCGATGTGGGGGTAATCCCGGTAATTCTTTCGGAAATACATCGGGAAATTCTTTTGCAATGGGAACATCATTGATGCTCTTTTCTTCAGTTTGTACTTTCTCGACGTGTGCTAGAACAGCATAGCAACCTTTTCTTATTAGTTTTTGTGCCTTCAAATTACTAATAAGATGTAGGTTCGTGTTGCCCTTTTCTCCGTACACCATTAAGGGTTTTCCTTTTTCTCGTATAATGCGAATTGCATTTTTGTAACAAACGATCTCCGCTTTCACTTCTTTCAACCAGTCCATACCGATTATCACATCAAAACTCCCTAACTCTACTGGTATCAAATCAATCTTAAATGTTTCGCTAACCAGTTTAATTTCTCGATTCCGACATATATTATCTGCTGAAATTAATTTACCATTTGCTAATTCGAGTAAAAATTTACTATCCAAAGGCGTCAATGGACAACTTAATTTAGCACAAAAATCTCTACTCATATAGCTTCTATCCGCACCCGAATCAAATAAAACGTAAGCAGATTTATTGTCAATAAGAAACGTACCCGTAACAAGCTCCGGGTCTTCCTGTGCCTCTACCGCATTAATATTGAAAACTCTTCCACGGCCTTGTCCATTCGTGTTCTCCTGGTTCGGGCAATTTCTAATAATGTGGCCTGGTTTTCCACATTTATAACAAACTACATTGGCATAACTTGCTCCGACACTACTTGCTCCGCCATTACTCGTTCCGACACCATTTGTTCCATTCGTTCTATTAACCCCTGGTCCGTAGACCTCACACTTCGCCGCGCTATGACCATTTCTTTTACACTTGTTGCAAAATTTGGTGCAGAACCCCGAGTGATTCTTTTCACACCTTTGGCATAGTTGCTTCTGATTGTTGTTGTTGTTGCGGTTATTATTGTTGTTGGGATGATTGTTGTAGTTGCTGTTGTTGTTGTTGTTGTTGGGCCGTTTGTTGTAGTTGCGATTGATGTTGCGATTGTTGGGATAATTGTTGCGATTATTGTTGTAATTGCTGTTGTTGTTGTATTGGTGATTCTTATCACCGTTTTCCTCCCACTTTCTTTTGACTTGCTTCACATTGGCCTCTTCAGCAGTCTGTTCTTTAATTCTTTCTTCAATCTGGTTCACTAGTTTGTGAGCCATTCTACATGCCTGTTGTATGGAGGCGGGCTCGTGTGAACTTATATCTTCTTGGATTCTTTCCGGTAATCCTTTCACAAACGCGTCGATCTTCTCTTCCTCATCTTCGAATGCTCCCGGACACAATAGGCACAATTCTGTGAATCGTCTTTCGTACGTGGTAATATCAAATCCTTGGGTTCGTAACCCTCTAAGTTCTGTCTTGAGCTTATTGACCTCGGTTCTGGGACGGTACTTCTCGTTCATCAAGTGCTTGAATGCTGACCACGGTAGTGCGTACGCATCGTCTTGTCCCACGTGCTCTAGATAGGTATTCCACCATGTTAACGCAGAACCTGTGAAGGTATGCGTAGCGTACTTCACTTTGTCCTCTTCAGTACACTTACTTATGGCAAACACCGATTCAACCTTCTCGGTCCACCGTTTCAATCCGATCGGTCCTTCGGTTCCATCAAATTCCAAAGGTTTGCAGGCAGTGAATTCTTTGTAGGTGCATCCTACACGATTTCCTGTACTGCTAGATCCAAGGTTATTGTTGGTATGTAGCGCAGCCTGTACTGCGGCTATGTTTGAAGCTAGAAAAGTACGGAATTCCTCTTCATTCATATTCACGGTGTGTCGAGTAGTCGGTGCCATTTCCTTCAAAATAGTTAAATGGAACAAGTTAATCATACAGAATATTAAGAGTAGTTAATAGTATTTCGTAGCATAATATGAACTCATTTATAAAAGCTTTTTCTTCATATTAGCGTTTTATAAGTTTAAATTCGGGTAGTACCTACCCGTTAAGTTCATACTTAGTAGCTAATATACAATTCAACTACTACAATTCTATATGAAAAACTGATTATAATAATATTTCGCGTTCAAACTTTTATACAATATTTTACAAACTTACAATACTGCTTATTTTACATAAAGCATGAAATATAGCACACAATAACTTTGATACAAGATAGTTGTGAAGACAATTCTAGCTAGTACACAAGTCGTTCAGCAAAGGCAATAAAGACACGTAATTCATACGTCCAGAAACAAGTCATGCATTCTGGTTTTACTAGGACTACTTCCCATCCTTGGTCTTGTGCAACATAACCGTTATGGCCGTTGATAAGACAGCGTGTTGTAACGTCATCAAAGGGACGAGGGTTACGTAATGTCCAACAGTCCCGTAATAATCTAAAAACCTCATTTCTTACCCCAATTACCGACTCCGTCACTTGTGGAAACGTTTTGTTTAATAGTTGTAGCCCGATGTTCTTGTTCTCACTTTGGTGAGAAGCGAACATTACTAATCCGTAAGCATAACATGCTTCTTTATGTTGCATGTTAGCCGCTTTTTCTAAATCACGAAGTCCAATATTCGGATATATTGAGTCAAAATAATTTCTTAACCCGTTGCGTAAAATAGCATTTGGGTTCCCCGCAATATATGCGTCAAAGTAAACACATCGTAACTTATGGGTTTCCCAATGTGATATCCCCCATCTTTCAAACGAAAGTCTCTTATAAACCAAGACATTCTTGGAACGTTCTTCGAATGTCTTACAAACTGATCTCGCCTTAAATAGTTGTGCCGAAGAATTCTGGCCGACTCTAGACAAGATTTCATCAATCATGTCTCCGGGTAGGTCTCTTAAAATATTGGGTTGTCTATCCATTTTGTGTTTTTAAACTGTAAAATAGACAAGAGTTAGATTCATAAAAAAAAATACTTATTAATACAAGCAATTTTTACATATATCATAAAGCATAAGAACACTATATTCCATATATTACACCACACGAATACAACTATCTTATTCCGACTCGCTCGTTTCTTCTTCTTCGGTTTTGGTTCGTTTTGCCAAGTTTCTAGGGATATATGATGTTCCCCTAATACGAGCCGTCATTGTCCACATTGGTTTAGAAAAACCTGGTGGTTTAGAGGTTCCCGGGTCATTGTTACAACTTAAGGACTTCGGGGGTTGACGATACATATAAAGTTCATCGGGGTTGGAATTAGATTTCTCTATTTTTATGCCCTTTCCCTTATTATTTTCTTTTGCCTTTTTAAATTCAGTTGGGGTAATTTCTATAACATCATCGGAATTCTCGTCGGAATCCGATTCATCGGAGAATTGGTAATCCTCCCAATATTTTGCTTCCTTGGCGGAAACACCATTGACCATAATTAACTTTGGTCGGTTGGTTGAGGATTTTCTTTTACTTAACCGTTTTATTACTTCCCCCACCGGTTCTATTTCTTCATCCGGTTCCGATTCTTCTTCCGGTTCCGATTCTTCTTCCGGTTCCGACTCTTCTTCCGGTTCCTCTTCGGGAACTTGTGAATCAGTCCACAAATCATTCCAATTTACATTTGACTCTTCATTATTATTAGGTGAGTCAATGGGACTTGTTCTAGAGGTAGACATCTATCACATAATATCAAACACGTTAAGAGATTAATATATCACATAATATTCATATGTTAAAAATATATAGTTTCCAACAAAAATGTTAAGCAATCATTTTTAAAGAAAACACGGTCGAAGTCCAGACTCACTAATGCATCCTAACAAACTCGATAAGACACACTAATGCAAATTTTCTGGTTCTCTAAGACCAACGCTCGGATACCAACTGAAATGTCCCGTTCTTATTGATTAAAAACGTTCCATATTAATTGATTTCGTTGCGAGGTTTTGACCTCTATATGAGACGTTTTTCAAAGACTGCATTCATTTTAAAACAAACCATAACCTTTATTTCATCAATAAAGGTTTAAAAAGCTTTACGTAGATTATCAAATAATGATAATCTAAAATATCCTGTTTACACACGACCATTACATAATGGTTTACAATACAAATATGTTACAACAAAATAAGTTTCTTGAATGCAGTTTTTACACAATATCATACAAGCATGGACTCCAAATCTTGTCCTTATTTTAGTACGCAACAGCGGAAGCTCTTAATATTCACCTGAGAATAAACATGCCTTAAACGTCAACAAAAATGTTGGTGAGTTATAGGTTTAACCTATATATATCAAATCGTAACAATAGACCACAAGATTTCATATTTCAATACACATCCCATACATAGAGATAAAAATCATTCATATGGTGAACACCTGGTAACCGACATTAACAAGATGCATATATAAGAATATCCCCATCATTCCGGGACACCCTTCGGATATGATATAAATTTCGAAGTACTAAAGCATCCGGTACTTTGGATGGGGTTTGTTAGGCCCAATAGATCTATCTTTAGGATTCGCGTCAATTAGGGTGTCTGTTCCCTAATTCTTAGATTACCAGACTTAATAAAAAGGGGCATATTCGATTTCGATAATTCAACCATATAATGTAGTTTCACGTACTTGTGTCTATTTTGTAAATCATTTATAAAACCTGCATGTATTCTCATCCCAAAAATATTAGATTTTAAAAGTGGGACTATAACTCACTTTCACAGATTTTTACTTCGTCGGGAAGTAAGACTTGGCCACTGGTTGATTCACGAACCTATAACAATATATACATATATATCAAAATATGTTTAAAATATATTTACAACACTTTTAATATATTTTGATGTTTTAAGTTTATTAAGTCAGCTGTCCTCGTTAGTAACCTATAACTAGTTGTCCACAGTTAGATGTACAGAAATAAATCGATAAATATTATCTTGAATCAATCCACGACCCAGTGTATACGTATCTCAGTATTGATCACAACTCAAACTATATATATTTTGGAATCAACCTCAACCCTGTATAGCTAACTCCAACATTCACATATAGAGTGTCTATGGTTGTTCCGAAATATATATAGATGTGTCGACATGATAGGTCGAAACATTGTATACGTGTCTATGGTATCTCAAGATTACATAATATATAATACAAGTTGATTAAGTTATGGTTGGAATAGATTTGTTACCAATTTTCACGTAGCTAAAATGAGAAAAATTATCCAATCTTGTTTTACCCATAACTTCTTCATTTTAAATCCGTTTTGAGTGAATCAAATTGCTATGGTTTCATATTGAACTCTATTTTATGAATCTAAACAAAAAAAGTATAGGTTTCTAGTCGGAAAAATAAGTTACAAGTCGTTTTTGTAAAGGTAGTCATTTCAGTCGAAAGAACGACGTCTAGATGACCATTTTAGAAAACATACTTCCACTTTGAGTTTAACCATAATTTTTGGATATAGTTTCATGTTAATAATAAAAATCATTTTCTCAGAATAACAACTTTTAAATCAAAGTTTATCATAGTTTTTAATTAACTAACCCAAAACAGCCCGCGGTGTTACTACGACGGCGTAAATCCGGTTTTACGGTGTTTTTCGTGTTTCCAGGTTTTAAATCATTAAGTTAGCATATCATATAGATATAGAACATGTGTTTAGTTGATTTTAAAAGTCAAGTTAGAAGGATTAACTTTTGTTTGCGAACAAGTTTAGAATTAACTAAACTATGTTCTAGTGATTACAAGTTTAAACCTTCGAATAAGATAGCTTTATATGTATGAATCGAATGATGTTATGAACATCATTACTACCTTAAGTTCCTTGGATGAACCTACTGGAAAAGAGAAAAATGGATCTAGCTTCAATGGATCCTTGGATGGCTCAAAGTTCTTGAAGCAAAATCATGACACGAAAACAAGTTCAAGTAAGATCATCACTTGAAATAAGATTGTTATAGTTATAGAAATTGAACCAAAGTTTGGATATGATTATTACCTTGTATTAGAATGATAACCTACTGTAAGAAACAAAGATTTCTTGAGGTTGGATGATCACCTTACAAGATTGGAAGTGAGCTAGCAAACTTGAAAGTATTCTTGATTTTATGAAACTAGAACTTTTGGAATTTATGAAGAACACTTAGAACTTGAAGATAGAACTTGAGAGAGTTCAATTAGATGAAGAAAATTGAAGAATGAAAGTGTTTGTAGGTGTTTTTGGTCGTTGGTGTATGGATTAGATATAAAGGATATGTAATTTTGTTTTCATGTAAATAAGTCATGAATGATTACTCATATTTTTGTAATCTTATGAGATATTTCATGCTAGTTGCCAAATGATGGTTCCCACATGTGTTAGGTGACTCACATGGGCTGCTAAGAGCTGATCATTGGAGTGTATATACCAATAGTACATACATCTAAAAGCTGTGTATTGTACGAGTACGAATACGGGTGCATACGAGTAGAATTGTTGATGAAACTGAACGAGAATGTAATTGTAAGCATTTTTGTTAAGTAGAAGTATTTTGATAAGTGTATTGAAGTCTTTCAAAAGTGTATAAATACATATTAAAACACTACATGTATATACATTTTAACTGAGTCGTTAAGTCATCGTTAGTCGTTACATGTAAGTGTTGTTTTGAAACCTTTAGGTTAACGATCTTGTTAAATGTTGTTAACCCAATGTTTATAATAACAAAAGAGATTTTAAATTATTATATTATCATGATATTATGATGTACGAATATCTCTTAATATGATATATATACATTAAATGTCGTTACAACGATAAACGTTACATATATGTCTCGTTTCAAAATCATTAAGTTAGTAGTCTTGTTTTTACATATGTAGTTCATTGTTAATATAATTAATGATATGTTTACTTATCATAATATCATGTTAACTATATATATAACCATATATATGTCATCATATAGTTTTTTTTTACAAGTTTTAACGTTCGTGAATCACCGGTCAACTTGGGTGGTCAATTGTCTATATGAAACCTATTTCAATTAATCAAGTCTTAACAAGTTTGATTGCTTAACATGTTGGAAACATTTAATCATGTAAACATCAATCTCAATTAATATATATAAACATGGAAAAGTTCGGGTCACTACACATAACGGTTATGTTCCACAAGACCAAGGATGGGAAGTAGTCCTAGTAAAACCAGAATGCATGACTTGTTTCTGGACGTATGAATTACGTGTCCTTATTGCCTTTGCTGAACGACTTGTGTACTAGCTAGAATTATCTTCACAACTATCTTGTATCAAAGTTATTGTGTGCTATATTTCATGCTTTATGTAAAATAAGCGGTATTGTAAGTTTGTAAAATATTGTATAAAAGTTTGAACGCGAAATATTATTATAATCAGTTTTTCATATAGAATTGTAGTAGTTGAATTGTATATTAGCTACTAAGTATGAACTTAACGGGTAGGTACTACCCGAATTTAAACTTATAAAACGCTAATATGAAGAAAAAACTTTTATAAATGAGTTCATATTATGCTACGAAATACTATTAACTACTCTTAATATTCTGTATGATTAACTTGTTCCATTTGACTATTTTGAAGGAAATGGCACCGACTACTCGACACACCGTGAATATGAATGAAGAGGAATTCCGTACTTTTCTAGCTTCAAACATAGCCGCAGTACAGGCTGCGCTACATACCAACAATAACCTTGGATCTAGCAGTACAGGAAATCGTGTAGGATGCACCTACAAAGAATTCACTGCCTGCAAACCTTTGGAATTTGATGGAACCGAAGGACCGATCGGATTGAAACGGTGGACCGAGAAGGTCGAATCATTGTTTGCCATAAGTAAGTGTACTGAAGAGGACAAAGTAAAGTACGCTACGCATACCTTCACAGTTTCTGCGTTAACATGGTGGAATACCTATCTAGAGCAAGTGGGACAAGACGATGCGTAGGCACTACCGTGGTCAGCATTCAAGCACTTGATGAACGAGAAGTACCGTCCCAGAACCGAGGTCAATAAGCTCAAGACAGAACTTAGAGGGTTACGAACCCAAGGATTTGATATTACCACGTACGAAAGACGATTCACAGAATTGTGCCTATTGTGTTCGGGAGCATTCGAAGATGAGGAAGAGAAGATCGACGCGTTTGTGAAAGGATTACCGGAAAGAATCCAAGAAGATATAAGTTCACACGAGCCCGCCTCCATACAACAGGCATGTAGAATGGCTCACAAACTAGTGAACCAGATTGAAGAAAGAATTAAAGAACAGACTGCTGAAGAGGCCAATGTGAAGCAAGTTAAAAGAAAGTGGGAGGAAAACGGTGATAAGAATCACCAATACAACAACAACAGCAATTACAACAATAATCGCAACAATTATCCCAACAATCGCAACATCAATCGCAACTACAACAAACGGCCCAACAACAACAACAACAACAACAACAACAACAACAACAACAACAACAACAACAACAACAACAACAACAACAACAGCAACTACAACAATCATCCCAACAACAATAATAACCGCAACAACAACAACAACAATCAGAAGCAGCTATGCCAAAGGTGTGAAAAGTATCACTCGGGGTTTTGCACTAAATTTTGCAACAAGTGTAAAAGAAATGGTCATAGCGCGGCGAAGTGTGAGGTCTACGGACCAGGGGTTAATAGAACGAAAGGAACAAATGGTGTCGAAACGAGTAATGGCGGAGCAAGTAGTGTCGGAGCAAGTTATGCCAATGTAGTTTGTTATAAATGTGGAAAACCGGGCCACATTATTAGAAATTGCCCGAACCAGGAGAACACGAATGGACAAGGCCGCGGAAGAGTTTTCAATATTAATGCGGCAGAGGCACAGGAAGACCCGGAGCTTTTTACGGGTACGTTTCTTATTGACAATAAATCTGCTTACGTTTTATTTGATTCGGGTGCGGATAGAAGCTATATGAGTAGAGATTTTTGTGCTAAATTAAGTTGTCCATTGACGCCTTTGGATAGTAAATTTTTACTCGAATTAGCAAATGGTAAATTAATTTCAGCAGATAATATATGTCGGAATCGAGAAATTAAACTGGTTAGCGAAACATTTAAGATTGACTTGATACCAGTAGAGTTAGGGAGTTTTGATGTGATAATCGGTATGGACTAGTTGAAAGAAGTGAAAGCAGAGATCGTTTGTTACAAAAATGCAATTCGCATTATACGAGAAAAAGGAAAACCATTAATGGTGTACGGAGAAAACGGCAACACGAAGCTACATCTTATTAGTAATTTGAAGGCACAAAAACTAATAAGAAAAGGTTGCTATGCTGTTCTAGCACACGTCGAGAAAGTACAAACTGAAGAAATGAGCATCAATGATGTTCCCATTGCAAAAGAATTTCCCGATGTATTTCCGAAAGAATTACCGGGATTACCCCCACATCGATCCGTTGAATTTCAAATAGATCTTGTACCAGGAGCTGCACCAATAGCTCGTGCTCCTTACAGACTCGCACCCAGCGAGATGAAAGAATTGCAAAGCCAATTACACGAACTTTTAGAGCATGGTTTCATTCGACCAAGCACATCACCGTGGGGAGCTCCTGTTTTGTTTGTCAAGAAGAAAGATGGTACATTCAGGTTATGTATCGACTACCGAGAGTTGAACAAACTTACCATCAAGAACCGCTACCCACTACCGAGAATCGACGACTTATTTGATCAACTACAAGGCTCGTCTATTTATTCAAAGATTGACTTACGTTCCGGGTATCATCAAATGCAGGTGAAAGAAGATGATATTCCAAAGACTGCTTTCAGAACACGTTACGGTCATTACGAGTTTATGGTCATGCCGTTTGGTTTAACTAATGCACCAGCTATGTTCATGGACCTTATGAACCGAGTGTGTGGACCATACCTTGACAAGTTTGTCATTGTTTTCATTGATGACATACTTATTTACTCAAAGAATGACCAAGAACACGGTGAACATTTGAGAAAGGTGTTAGAAGTATTGAGGAAGGAAGAATTGTATGCTAAGTTTTCAAAGTGTGCATTTTGGTTGGAAGAAGTTCAATTCCTCGGTCACATAGTGAACAAAGAAGGTATTAAGGTGGATCCGGCAAAGATAGAAACTGTTGAAAAGTGGGAAACCCCGAAAACTCCGAAACACATACGCCAGTTTTTAGGACTAGCTGGTTACTACAGAAGGTTCATCCAAGACTTTTCCAGAATAGCAAAACCCTTGACTGCATTAACGCATAAAGGGAAGAAATTTGAATGGAAGGATGAACAAGAGAAAGCGTTTCAGTTATTGAAGAAAAAGCTAACTACGGCACCTATATTGTCATTGCCTGAAGGGAATGATGATTTTGTGATTTATTGTGACGCATCAAAGCAAGGTCTCGGTTGTGTATTAATGCAATGAACGAAGGTGATTGCTTATGCGTCTAGACAATTGAAGATTCACGAGCAAAATTATACGACGCATGATTTGGAATTAGGCGCGATTGTTTTTGCATTAAAGACTTGGAGGCACTACTTATATGGGGTCAAAAGTATTATATATACCGACCACAAAAGTCTTCAACACATATTTAATCAGAAACAACTGAATATGAGGCAGCGTAGGTGGATTGAATTATTGAATGATTACGACTTTGAGATTCGTTACCACCCGGGGAAGGCAAATGTGGTAGCCGATGCCTTGAGCAGGAAGGACAGAGAACCCATTCGAGTAAAATCTATGAATATAATGATTCATAATAACCTTACTACTCAAATAAAGGAGGCGCAACAAGGAGTTTTAAAAGAGAGAAATTTAAAGGATGAAATACCCAAAGGATCGGAGAAGCATCTTAATATTCGGGAAGACGGAACCCGGTATAGGGCTGAAAGGATTTGGGTACCAAAATTTGGAGATATGAGAGAAATGGTACTTAGAGAAGCTCATAAAACCAGATACTCAATACATCCTGGAACGGGGAAGATGTACAAGGATCTCAAGAAACATTTTTGGTGGCCGGGTATGAAAGCTGATGTTGCTAAATACGTAGGAGAATGTTTGACGTGTTCTAAGGTCAAAGCTGAGCATCAGAAACCATCAGGTCTACTTCAACAACCCGAAATCCCGGAATGGAAATGGGAAAACATTACCATGGATTTCATCACTAAATTGCCAAGGACTGCAAGTGGTTTTGATACTATTTGGGTAATAGTTGATCGTCTCACCAAATCAGCACACTTCCTGCCAATAAGAGAAGATGACAAGATGGAGAAGTTAGCACGACTGTATTTGAAGGAATTCGTCTCCAGACATGGAATACCAATCTCTATTATCTCTGATAGGGATGGCAGATTTATTTCAAGATTCTGGCAGACATTACAGCAAGCATTAGAAACACGTCTAGACATGAGTACTGCCTATCATCCACAAACTGATGGGCAGAGCGAAAGGACGATACAAACGCTTGAAGACATGCTACGAGCATGTGTTATTGATTTCGGAAACAGTTGGGATCGACATCTAACGTTAGCAGAATTTTCCTACAACAACAGCTACCATTCAAGCATTGAGATGGCGCTGTTTGAAGCACTTTATGGTAGAAAGTGCAGGTCTCCGATTTTTTGGAGTGAAGTGGGGGATAGACAAATTACGGGTCCGGAGATTATACAAGAAACTACCGAAAAGATCATCCAAATTCAACAACGGTTGAAAACCGCCCAAAGTCGACAAAAGAGCTACGCTGACATTAAAAGAAAAGATATAGAATTTGAAATTGGAGAGATGGTCATGCTTAAAGTTGCACCTTGGAAAGGCGTTGTTCGATTTGGTAAACGAGGGAAATTAAATCCAAGGTATATTGGACCATTTAAGATTATTGATCGTGTCGGACCAGTAGCTTACCGACTTGAGTTACCTCAACAACTCGCGGCTGTACATAACACTTTCCACGTCTCTAATTTGAAGAAATGTTTTGCTAAAGAAGATCTCACTATTCCGTTAGATGAAATCCAAATCAATGAAAAACTTCAATTCATCGAAGAACCCGTCGAAATAATGGATCGTGAGGTTAAAAGACTTAAGCAAAACAAGATACCAATTGTTAAGGTTCGATGGAATGCTCGTAGAGGACCCGAGTTCACCTGGGAGCGTGAAGATCAGATGAAGAAGAAATACCCGCATCTATTTCCAGAAGATTCGTCAACACCTTCAACAGCTTAAAATTTCGGGATGAAATTTATTTAACGGGTAGGTACTGTAGTGACCCGAACTTTTCCATGTTTATATATATTAACTGAGATTGATATTTACATGATTAATTGTTTCCAACATGTTAAGCAATCAAACTTGTTATGACTTGATTAATTAAAATATGTTTCATATAGACAATTGACCACCCAAGTTGACCGGTGATACACGAACGTTAAAACTTGTAAAAACTATATGATGACATATATATGGATATATATATATATATATATATATATATATATATATATATATATATATATATATATATATATATATATATATATATATATATATATATATATATATATATATATATATATATATATATATATATATATATATATATATATATATATATATATAGTTAACATGATACTATGATAAGTAAACATATCATTAAGTATATTAACAATGAACTACATATGTAAAAACAAGACTACTAACTTAATGATTTTTAAACGAGACATATATGTAACGATTATCGTTGTAAAGACATTTAATGTATATATATCATATTAAGAGATATTCATGCATGATAATATCATGATAATATAATAATTTAAAATCTCATTTGATATTATAAACATTGGGTTAACAACATTTAACAAGATCGTTAACCTAAAGGTTTCAAAACAACACTTACATGTAACGACTAACGATGACTTAACGACTCAGTTAAAATGTATATACATGTAGTGTATTTAGATGTATTAAAATACTTTTGGAAGACTTCAATACATATATCAAAACACTCATACTTAACGAAAATGGTTACAGTTACTTTCCCATTCTTTTCTTTCATCAAGAATTCTAGTCGTATTCTTACCCGTATTATACACAGCTTCAAAACGTACTTACTATGGGTATATACCAATAGGAACTAGCATGGGATTCCACTCTTGATTATGTAATGTATGACTAATCAATTTTAACTTCTACCATGAGCTAGTCAACTAACTAGAACTCCTTTTAACCCCACTCACCACTCACCAATTACCACTCATCATTCACTCCATTTCACTTCCAATTCTCTTTCTAATTCTCTCTCAACACACACACTATTATGAACGTATTTTTCCAGTAGTTAATCATCATCTTCATCAAAAATCATTTCAAGAATCAAGCTATAATCATCATAGGAAGAACACTTCAAGAACACTTCAAAAATCCCTTCAAGTTTACTAATTTACTTCCAAGCTTTCTAATCCATTCCAAGTAATCATCTAAGATCAAGAAACCTTTGTTATATACAGTAGGTTATCTTTCTTATTCAAGGTAATATTCATATTCAAACTTTGATTCAATTTCTATAACTATAAACTATCTTAATTCGAGTAAAAATCTTACTTGAACTTGTTTTTGTGTCATGATCCTACTTCAAGAACTTTCAAGCCATCCAAGATCCTTTGAAGCTAGATCATTTCTTGTCACTTCCAGTAGGTTTACCTACTAAACTTGAGGTAGTAATGATGTTCATAACATCATTCAATTCATATATATAAAACTATCTTATTCGAAGGTTTAAACTCATAATCACTAGAACATAGTTTAGTTAATTCTAAATTTGTTCGCAAACAAAAGTTAATCCTTCTAACTTGACTTTTAAAATTAACTAAACACATGTTCTATATCTATATGATATGCTAACTTAATGATTTAAAACCTGGAAACACGAAAAACACTGTAAAACCGGATTTACGCCGTCGTAGTAACACCGCGGGCTGTTTTGGGTTAGTTAATTAAAAACTATGATAAACTTTGATTTAAAAGTTGTTATTCTGAGAAAATGATTTTTATTATGAACATGAAACTATATCCAAAAATTATGGTTAAACTCAAAGTGGAAGTATGTTTTCTAAAATGGTCATCTAGACGTCGTTCTTTCGACTGAAATGACTACCTTTACAAAAACGACTTGTAACTTATTTTTCCGACAATAAACCTATACTTTTTCTGTTTAGATTCATAAAATAGAGTTCAATATGAAACCATAGCAATTTGATTCACTCAAAACGGATTTAAAATGAAGAAGTTATGGGTAAAACAAGATTGGATAATTTTTCTCATTTTAGCTACGTGAAAATTGGTAACAAATCTATTCCAACCATAACTTAATCAACTTGTATTATATATTATGTAATCTTGAGATACCATAGACACGTATACAATGTTTCGACCTATCATGTCGACACATCTATATATATTTCGGAACAACCATAGACACTCTATATGTGAATGTTGGAGTTAGCTATACAGGGTTGAGGTTGATTCCAAAATATATATAGTTTGAGTTGTGATCAATACTGAGATACGTATACACTGGGTCGTGGATTGATTCAAGATAATATTTATCGATTTATTTCTGTACATCTAACTGTGGACAACTAGTTGTAGGTTACTAACGAGGACAGCTGACTTAATAAACTTAAAACATCAAAATATATTAAAAGTGTTGTAAATATATTTTGAACATACTTTAATATATATGTATATATTGTTATAGGTTCGTGAATCAACAGTGGCCAAGTCTTACTTCTCGACGAAGTAAAAATCTGTGAAAGTGAGTTATAGTCCCACTTTTAAAATCTAATATTTTTGGGATGAGAATACATGCAGGTTTTATAAATGATTTACAAAATAGACACAAGTACGTGAAACTACATTTTATGGTTGAATTATAGAAATCGAATATGCCCCTTTTTATTAAGTCTGGTAATCTAAGAATTAGAGAACAGACACCCTAATTGACGCGAATCCTAAAGATAGATCTATTGGGCCTAACAAACCCCATCCAAAGTACCGGATGCTTTAGTACTTCGAAATTTATATCATATCCGAAGGGTGTCCCGGAATGATGGGGATATTCTTATATATGCATCTTGTTAATGTCGGTTACCAGGTGTTCACCATATGAATGATTTTTATCTCTATGTATGGGATGTGTATTGAAATATGAAATCTTGTGGTCTATTATTATGATTTGATATATATAGGTTAAACCTATAACTCACCAATATTTTGTTGACGTTTTAAGCATGTTTATTCTCAGGTGATTATTAAGAGCTTCCGCTGTCGCATACTTAAATAAGGACGAGATTTGGAGTCCATGCTTGTATGATATTGTGTAAAAACTGCATTCAAGAAACTTATTTTGTTGTAACATATTTGTATTGTAAACCATTATGTAATGGTCGTGTGTAAACAGGATATTTTAGATTATGATTATTTGATAATCTACGTAAAGCTTTTTAAACCTTTATTGATGAAATAAAGGTTATGGTTTGTTTTAAAATGAATGCAGTCTTTGAAAAACGTCTCATATAGAGGTCAAAACCCCGCAACGAAATCAATTAATATGGAACGTTTTTAATCAATAAGAACGGGACATTTCACTATGCGTTTTGAGTTCATGTGGCACGTTTGTGCGTTTTGAGTTACCACCCTTGGGGTAGTGAATCTCGGGCGTTACGAATTCATATCGACAAGTAGGTCAACCCCGTTGTTTTTGTTGAGATGAGTAGGTAGTGATTCGCGTGTAGTTTCGGCTTCACTAGTGAATCGCGTGTGGTTTTAGATTCACGATGTCGCGTGTGGTTTCGGATATTCCCATTGCTGTTGACTTAGGGTAGTGATTCGCGTGTAGTTTCGAATTCACTGGGGCGCGTGTAGTTTCGGCCAACCCTATTGTCGTTGAGGCGAAGGTGGTGAATCGCGTGTGGTTTCGAATTCACTGGGCGCGTGTGGTTTCGGCCGGCCTTCATGAGTTTGAGGTTAAGGGGTTAACCTTGGGATTTTGGGTAGACGAATGTACATATATATTATTGTTGTGTTTTAGCTAATCGTGCGGTTTTGGCTAGGTGGTACGTAATGTATAGCTTGCTAGTTATACTTCGATGCGGTATGTGTTTATTACTTGTGTTGGTGATACATATTCATTTTATGCATATGTATGTATATAGTATGTTTATCCTCACTAAGCTTTATAGCTTACCCTCTCGTTGATATTATTTTTATAGGTTCGCAAGGTGGTGGCTCGGGTAAGCATGGGAACTAGTTGACTTTTGTAGAATGCTTTAGAAGACGTGCTTTTGGATTGATTTAGGATTGGGTAGTGTGACCCCAATCGCCATGCTCGGTCTTTTGTTGTGTTTAAATGAAACGGGTCGAAATTGTCGCTTTCATGTAATTATGGGTCGTTGGAATTCCAAAGATCGTAATGTACTTTTGTCGATTAAAAACCCGGTTGTTAAATGTTTGAATGGTGTTGGAATTGGTTATGGGTTAACGGAACTCGGGTTGGGTGAAAATGGGTTTCCATGTGTTAAAACGGGCTGCAGTGATTTTTCAGCTATAGCGCGCGCCGCACAAATGTTAAGTTGCAGGTGGGTTGCCCAGTTATTAACTTCTGATTTTGTTTCACGCATTAGCGCGCGCCGCGCAATCCAAATGCGCACCGCGCGTTTGGTCTGGTCAGACTAAATTGCTATTAAAAAAAAAAAAAAGAGTCGTGTTTTCTAGTAAACGGTTTTGGGTCATTACAGGTAACATCTTTGTCTTTCCAGCGATGCTACAAGCCGCCAAGCGCCAAAACAAAATCGCTATACGGACGTTGGGGGAGTTGCAAAGATTTAATTTGATCGACATCATCCGTTTCAGTAGCGGTTAGCGTCAGAGTTTTACCAGGATTACGATTGTAGCTCAAAACCTAAGAGCGAGCAGAAGCAAAATCATTAGGGACAATAGTTGATTTAACAAAAAAGAAATAACTAGTCCAATCTGGAAGTTTATTATTCATTTCAAGGGTAAACGTAGTTCCAACTTTGCGGTCAAAAGTAAATCACCCCGCTTTACGAACCCTAATGCGATAAAGAGAAAAAAAAAATTCAATTCAGGAGCGGCACGAAGAGATCTACAATAAAGTTCGAAATACTAATTTTTTGTAGACCATGCGGATGCATTTGGCTTATACTAACTCCATAATATTGGAGAAGAGATAACATGAATGTAGAAAAGGGAATTATCCGGTTATATGTATATGTTGTATATACATATTTATAATCACCAATTATTATATATTATTGATATATAATTATAATCCATAGTTTGAAAAGTATAATTTAATTAAATATGATTTAATTAAATGTAAAAGTTTCAATGGACCAATGGACCGTTAATCACCAAATACTTAATGGGCTTATTTAGAATAAGGCTACTTTGTTATTATGTTGAATAATACATACTTCGTATGTGTTTTTCTTAGGCGTGTAAGACATTAACACATGGCAAAAAGAAAATAATAATGGGTTCACAAGGGTTGTTGGTAGCCGCAAGAAAAACGGCACAGGTAACAAAAGAGAAGGTTGTTGTTTGTCAAAATAATTGAAATAAATAATGAAACCACATTTTGTACTGCATTGCATACTCACATTAGTGGTTGTTTGTTAATTCTTTCATGCGGCAAGAATTAAATAAATGACAAGGATTTGTTGTTTGTTAAAACTAGATCGCAATAAACAAATAAATAACAAGGGTTGTTATTTATTAAACTCTGTCGAAAAAGACAACTAAACAAAAAGGGTTTTTGGTCCTTTTTGGTGTAATTGTCGACCGAAACAAAAACATCTCGAAAGGTTTTATTTGGAGATTTTAGATCTAGCCGTCTCCAGTGTTTGTTTGACGTGCTTTGTGGACTATCTGTAGAGGTGTTCTATCTTGGACACTTGTTTCAATCTACTCATGACCATCGCTTGCGAAAAGGTATATTTAATTAGTTATTTGACAATTATTATTGGTGTAATTGGATCTTGTTGGGAACCGTTAATCGTGTGAAAGTTTACAATAAAATAAATGATGTTTATTTTAATGTTAATAAAAATATATTTGTTTTTATCGTTCCGTTGCGTTTATAAAATTTAAAAGTCCACACGATTTTCCTTCAGTGGTAATCAGAGCCGCTTTTACACTGTTCTAATTGTCGTGTGATCATTCTTTAGATCGAACTTTGTGGTGAATTGGTTAGAGTCAAAACCATTTTGGTTTTAAAGTCAAACTTAACCTCATGATGCACAAATATGATTGAAAGAATATCACTATATTTTAAATTTAAAATTTAATTGTTATGGCTTGAGTAATTGTTGGTTGTTTTGTTCCATGGTTATACACATGCATTGTAACCATGGACAAGCCATATGTAAGTTTTAATAATGTAGTTATTAAAATTGTGATTGCATACATAGCCCATAATGCCCCAACCTATGTGTTTGGTAATGTGTGAATGTTGTGATTGTTGGTCATAACAATTTTAGCCATGTTGTTTATTGATTTATTGGTGAGGCCATGAAGCCAAAGTTGTATTATATTTGGTTTTAATTTCATAGTATTGTATTTAAGTTTATTTTAATTTGAAAAAGTATTAGAGTAGTTGTATTTTTCAATTTTAAATAAATGTAACAAGATAAAGATTGAAGATAAAAATGCAATATGAAGCTTGCCTTTAAAGATGGCGCACAAATCAAATTAACAACGATGGTGTTCGGCAGAAGTTCTCACTTGGTTCTTGAATCAAGTGGGAGCTATGGTATTGTCCCTAGATTGACCTCTTGATCTCAGGTCGGCTCATGAGATCAAGCATAGGATTTTTGGGCTAGGCTATGTGTATGTGATGCATGATTGTGTTTTATTATCGCATTTATTTATATTTATAATTGTTGGTTATAATCTATGCCAAATTTTTTTTGATGAAAATATTAGATAAAACACATAACGAGATTAAAGATTAAAATTAATAATTTTTAAAGTTAAACTCTAACGAGTTTGAAAATACGTGATTTTAAAACTCAAATAATATATATGGGCGACATCTTTTAAAAATATTTTAAAACGATACACGTTTATGTATTTGTTATTTTTATAAAAATTAAATAACAAACTTAAAGCATAAACATGATCGACATATATATAATTGGTTAAAATGATTTTTAACTAATAGTGTAGTGAATCTTGTGTGCATGCAATATTCGTTGACACAAACTTTTTTAAAATACCCGTCAAATTTAAGTCATGTCATCCAATGAGCTTGCAAACACTCCTCGTTAATTTTCTGGTCTAGTGAGGCTAGGCTGAATTATAACCACGAGGTGGATTTTCTGATATAGTGAGACTAGGGTGAATTTCCACTGTTTCCAAATTGGACGACTTAATCGTATTCACGGTGAGACCTGAGTTCGAGGCAAGGATGGGACAAACATGCCAATAGATAATAGTGGTTTGTTGGACTACATATATCTTTAGGTCCCATAAAGATCTAAGAATTGCACTTGTAATGCAATTGGTACCCACTACCTACCAATAGACTTCATAACTGCTAGTTGATCAACAAATGTGGCTATGGAACCTCTATGTGGATCTTAGGCTTTCGTAAATTAATTGTTTTTAAAAATTTTAAAAACTTGGGTAGTTAATTTATTAAAGAGCAATATCGAAAATACTAAATTGAATCTTATTTCCATTGTAAATGTTAACGTAAACCAAAACACAATTCCTTCTTTGTTGGAGAAGGATAACTCAATGTTCAAACTTCCTAGACTGGCACTCATGAGAACTGTTCTCAAGTGTAACGAACCGACTTTTTCGACTTGCTTTTGTGCGTTGTATTTTAGCGAAACTGTGTATTTGTGCGTACTGTGTTACTCTATTACTCCGGAACCTTGGCACACATGTTTTATATTCATATATACTTAAAAATTTGCCCTGGGGTATGTAGAATGCTTAACTTGTCCATTGGATGTTTTATAACCGTTAGTGTTACTTGCCGTTACGATTAAACCGCGGACTGCCCGCACGTTTGACTTTTGTTAGAACCGGAACTTTTGGACTGTGAAATATTAATTTTTATTTTATAATAATAATTACCTGGGCTTTTGGATGCTTAATTTTATTTATTTAATTGCTAAAGCCCAATAGCTAGTCTTGTTGGACTTTTTACCTTGTTGGGCTCAAGCCCACCCTACTCTAGCTAGTGACCCAATTAATTAGCCCAAGTATTATCACTAGTGACCTATAATAATAAATAAATAAATTAATTAATTAATTAGTGAGTCATACTAGTATAATGGATAAGGTTTATCTAATTGTCACATGGGATTCTAGCAAAAGGACACACTTTAGACAACCACTAACCAAAAAGCAACATGGTGTCTCCCCCTCCCCTCCTCAAAATTTCGGCCAAATGGCCTTGCCATGTCATCAATCCAAGTGAAATTATGCCTATAAATACTAGCCTCTAGCCTCTCATTTCCACACTTGATCATTTTGATTTTTCATACACTTGTTCTTTCTTTCTTTCTTTCCTTTCTAGCATTACTTGTAAGTCTTCTTTTCCTTCTTCTTTTCTTTTCAAATTCGTGTACATCATCATCATTATATGGAGATCAAAGTTCCTTGTAGCTTTGATCTTGATTATATCTTGTTGATTCAAGCATGAATCTTTCAAGAACATGGAAGATTCAAGCTTTCTAGCTTGAATCTTCATATCTTTTGTAGATCTACTTCTTTTATACTTTAATCTTTCTATTTTATGATAAAAATTCAAACTTTTGTTTATAATCTTCATGCATCTTCAAGATCCAAGCTTTATGCTTCAAGATCTTCAAGAACAAACAAGATGCAAGCTTTCTAGCTTGAATCTTCATATCTTTTTGTTAGATCTAAGTTCTTTTTGCTTTGATCATGTTGTTTTGTGAAAAAGTTTCAAACTTGTGTTTGTTATCTTCATATATCTTAAAGATCCAAGCTTTATGCTTCAAGATCTTCAAGAACACTTAAAGGTTCAAGCTTTCTAGCTTTGCAACCTTGTAACTTGTGTGAAATGGATCCAAGCTCTCTAGCTTAGGGTTCCATCAGCTCAATTGACTTAGATTGTGCTTATACTTGTTGAATTAATGTAAAGTTTGTAACTTTAGTTGTTATTGTGAATTGAAATTGTGTTAAGACTAAGGATATGATGTAACCTTGGTTCATCATCCATCTAAGACTCATGAATGAGTTGTGTTCTTACTTGGTCTTAACATATTGTGTATTGATAGTGAATCTTGGTCAAAAGTGATGCTAAACCATCAACGAGTTGTACACTTGAAGCTACAAGCATCAAGGATGAGAACCGTGATGAGCATCAAGCACCAAGAACCCCACCGGAGCACTTGTCCACTAATTTTCGTATCTGATCAGACCACCTGGGCTACTGGAAAGTTGATTTTCAGTTAGTTAGGTTCGAGTAGATGATTTTCCCTTTAGGCCTCATCTTAATCCGAGTTACGGTTTAGGATTTATGGCCCTCCGAGAGTCACTACATCCTATTAACGTTGTGCTGAAGTTTCTGACCTACTCGCGTTTAAACCGTCGCCACGGTCAAATGAAGACGAGTTAGGTTCTGAAAATTGGTCAGCTGTTAGGGGACTCATATACGGAGCCATATCCACTGACCATGGGTCTTTTAGATTTACGTAGAGGTTGTAGCAGCTGACCGAAGTCAGCCTATTGTTTCGATCTCTATTCTCATCAAACTTACTTAGCTTTTATGATGATGAATGATGATGATGATGACACTTAAATTTATTTTATGCACTATTAGAATTTATAAGGACAACCTACTGACCTAGTAACTCTTGATTTAGGTTGACGACCTTTCGAACTGACTTACTACTTGCGTACTTTCATTACCGACTTTACCGCTTTTATCACTGTGAGTTATAGTATCCCTTTTTACTACTTTTACTATTTTTGGGACTGAGAATACATTCGCTTTTTACGTTTTACGTGTTAGGCACGAGTACTTAAACTTTATATGTGTGTGGGTTATATAAAGGCATAAACATTCCCTTTAGCACAGTAACGTTTAGTCATTGGTCTTTGAACCGGTGAACGCGAATCTTAGATATGGATCCATAGGGTTTGACATCCCCACTCGGGCTAGTCACGCTAGCATTTAACGGGTGTTTAATACTTCGTGAACATACGCACTCTCCAAGTGTACTTACAGGGGGTTATAAACGTTAAGTCTAGTTACCGGGTGCCCACGGTTATGCATATACTTTTCATACTGTTTTGATACGTTGTTGCAGCACTGAAATCTCGTGGCCTATCTTACGTTACTATTACAACTTAAACTATAGCTCACCAACATTCGTGTTGACTTTTTAAGCGTGTACTTCTCAGGTGCCTAGAGGTTTATTGCTTCCGCTGTTACACTTGCTGTCATGCTGTTATTGAATTGCTGTTATGGACCTACTGTACTAGTTATCCGCTGCATTACTAGAGATGTCTCAAATTATGAAACTTATGTTTTGCATTCGTAAACTTATGCTATTTTGGAACTATGGTTTGTAATAAGTCTTATGACATGTTATCTTTGTAAAACGTTATCTTTTTAATGAATGCAAATCAATTTTCAAACAGCATATAGTGTTTGACCTTGTGATGATCCTGTTGTTGATGATCCGTACACGATGGTTTTGTACGGGGCGTCACAGTTGGTATCAGAGCATTGGTTGTAGGGAATTAGGTTGCATTAGTGAGTCTAGAACTAGACCAAGTAGGATTCACTAATAGGACTAATCTACAACTTGCTAGTTACTTGTTTCTGCGAGACTTACTGCATGCTACTGATTACTTTTACTGCTATGATCTTACTGCATGCTATTGCTTATCTTTACTGCCATGCGAACTTGTTGTATGCTTATTTCCGCTATTGCATGATTACTATCTGCTTTCACATGTTATCTCTGATTAGTACTGATTGCCATGCTAGGTTGCTATAGTGCCTAATACTTGCTTGCTTGTGACTTACTGATATGAAAAATTTATTTTCCTTATTCAGATGTCGGATATTCCACTTGTCATCATTTTGGACAGCGATTCAGACTCGTCAGCCACCTCACCTACTGCTGCTACCGACACACAGATCCCGTTAACCAGTGACCCCGGCGCTTCATCCTCCAGAACCAGCAGCCATACACCTGTGCCAGTGGTTACCGCAGTCAGAGCCCAGGACCCTCCGGAGATTCCAGCTCCAGTTGCCCCGGTACCTCAGGAACCACAGCCCCGCCCCGGTGGTGTTGTGATTCCCGAGGAATACGGGGACGTTCCGTTCCGTAATGAGCATAACCATTGGTGCCGACGCCTTCCTGATGGACGTGTCATACCGATCCCACCTTTCAGATACCGGATCATGACTACCGGTCGTCGATCGTCGCCACCCCCAGCTGATTCATCATTCGACGGTTCATCCACAGACGACACCAGTGACGATGACTCCGACGAGGAGAACCCTCCACCCCGCCGAAGAAGCGGTATCGTTTTGATGGCACCGTTATTCCGGGGATCAACGGAGGTCGGGCGTTCACTAACGCACATGGTCAGCGTCGTAGGGTTACCGCCTGTAAGTGGGTCGTGCCTTACCCGGCTGATCCGTTCGTGCATAAGCCATACCGCTGTGCAGCATCTACCTCTGGAGCCGGACCATCTGCACCAGCAGCACCACCTGCACCAGCAGCACCGCCTGCTCTGCCAATCCCTCCCTCTGTCGAGGAACTAGCGAGGGAGGTGGAGATCCTCCGTGCTCGGGTGACTGAGCTTGAGGAGCAGATGTCCCATGTGCCGGACATCCTTTACCCACCGTCACCATAGAGCTTTGTAATAGGTTTCATTTTGTAATCTCGTTTGTAGCTCTATGTTTTCCTTATGTAATGTACGAACTTATGTATGCAACTCTTAATTAATGGAACTTTGCGTTGTTTAATTCTTGCACATTGTTCTATTTACATTATTGTATGTTGGTTTTGAGGTATTTATACCTGGTTGCGTTACTATATTGGCATGCGTTGTGTTGTTTCCCTGTTTACTATATGCTGTATTATTGTATGTTGTATGCTGGATTTTGACTTAAGTCAAAATTTCTGTTTCGAAGGGCAATGGCAAACACACGAACAACACCCACGGCAGCTCAAATCGAAGAGATGATTAATGAACGAGTCGCCGCAGCCTTGGCGGAAATGAATCCTCAAGCTGAACCACCGCCGGTTATCCAACCCGTTCAAAACGGGTGCACCTACAAGGAATTCCAGAGCTGTAAACTACATAACTTCAGCGGAACTGAGGGGCCTGTTGGTCTCACAAGATGGTTTGAAAAGCTTGAATCAGTATTTCGAGTCAACAACTATTCCAAGTCTAATAAAATCAAATTTGCTTCCTGCATGCTATCTGATGGCGCCCTCACGTGGTGGAACACCATGGCTCAGGCACAAGGTATTGATGAGGCGTATGCTACGCCATAGGAGGAGTTCAAAGCGGCTATGATTGATGAGTATTGTCCGAGAACCGAGATACAAAAGATGGAAATAGAGTTTATGCAATTGAAAGCTGTTGGCAACGATCTCGATGGTTACAATCAGAGATTTCTCGAGTTAGCTCTTATGTGTCCTACCATGGTCACCCCGGAATTCAAGCGTATGGAGAGATATTTTTGGGGACTCCCTAAGTCCATCAAGGGTAATGTCACCTCGTCCAAGCCACCAAATGTTTCCGAAGCAATGCGCATGGCGCATACACTCATGAATCAGATTCTCATCGATGAACCGGAGAAGTCCAAGTCTGAAGCGGGTAGTAGTGACAAGCGAAAGTGGGATAACAGTAAGGGGAGGACCTATGATCAAACCCCCACTAAGAGACACAACAACGGTGGAAACCCCAACCCCGGCACAAGCTCCAACTCGAACTACAAAGGTACCCTACCGCAATGCAAGAGGTGTTACAAACACCACACCAGGTATTGTAATGCGGTCTGTGAGAAGTGCAATGGGATCGGACACGTTGGCAAGAACTGCAAGATTCCCGTCCCAGCTGCAAGGACAAACCCAAATGGGCTAAGGAAATGCTATGAGTGTAGACAGCAGGGCCACTTTAGGAATGATTGCCCCAATAAGAAGAAGGACGGCGGACCACCGCGTGGTAGAGCTTTTAATGTTAATGCAAGGGATGCACGTGAGAAGCCCGACTTGGTGACAGGTATATTCACTATCAACTATCTTTTAGCTTCTATCCTATTTGATACTGGTGCCGATAGAAGTTATGTATGTAGACACTTTTGCGATAAGATAAATTGGTCATTAGTTCCTTTAAAAGAAAGTATGCTTGTCGAGGTAGCCAACGGTAAAGTTGAAAAGGTTGACCAAATTGGTCGAGGAGCTATTATTAACATAGCTGGCGTGGATTTCGAAATTGACTTGATACCCATCAAATTGGGAAGCTTTGACGTGATTGTCGGCATGGACTGGTTGACTAAAGTAAGGGGCCAATGTTATCTGTGAAGATAAAGCTCTTCGTATACCACAAGGAGATGGTGAGCCACTGGTTATATACGGAGAGAGATGTAGTTCGAAACTGAACCTCATTAGTTGTATGAAGGCACAGAAGATCATGAAGAAAGGACATCTTGCTGTTTTAGCACACGTGAAGGCTTTAGAAACAGAAGAGAAGAGTGTGAATGATGTGCGAATCGTGAATGAATTCTCCGACGTCTTTCCGGAAGAATTGCCTGGATTACCGCCACCAAGAGCAGTGGAGTTCCAAATCGATCTAGTGCCGGGAGCTGCACCCGTAGCTCGCGCACCTTATCGACTAGCACCTTCAGAACTGCAAGAGTTGCAGAGTCAATTATAGGAATTGCTCGACCGAGGGTTTATCCAACTGAGCTCGTCACCTTGGGGCGCACCTGTTTTATTTGTGAAGAAGAAGGATGGATCCTTCCGCATGTGTATCGATTATCGTGAGCTGAACAAGTTGAAGATTAAGAACCGATATCCCCTTCCTCGAATTGACGATCTTTTTGATCAACTACAAGGATCGAACGTGTACTCAAAGATCGATTTGCGGTCCGGTTATCACTAGTTGAGGGTGAAAGAGAGTGATGTGATGAAGACTGCATTTAGAACCCGCTATGATCATTATGAGTTTCTCGTGATGCCATTCGGATTAACCAATGCACCAGCCGTGTTCATGGACCTCATGAATCGTGTCTGCAAGCCTTATCTGGATAAATTCGTTATCGTCTTCATAGATGATATCCTCATCTACTCCAAGAGCGAAAGAAGAACATGAGCAGCATCTTCGGTTAGTGCTCGAACTCTTGAGATAAGAGCAGCTTTATGCCAAATTGTCCAAGTGTGAATTTTGGCTGAAGGAAGTCCAATTTCTGGGTCATATTGTGAGTGATCAAGGTATCAAAGTTGATCCCGCCAAGATCAAGGCTATCAGCATGTGGGAAACCCCCACTACTCCGACTCACATCCGCCAATTTCTAGGTCTTGCCGGTTATTACCGAAGGTTCATTGAAGGTTTCTCTTTAATTTCGCGTCCTTTGACTGCGTTAACTCATAAAGGGAAGAAGTTTGTTTGGGAAAAAGAACAAGAAGCAGCATTTCAAACCCTGAAGCAGAAGTTAACCACCGCACCTATCTTATCTCTTCCCGAAGGCAGTGACGACTTCGTTGTGTACTGCGATGCTTCGAAGAATGGTTTTGGTTGTGTGTTGATGCAAAGAACGAAGGTCATTGCCTATGCATCTCGTTAGCTGAAGATCCACGAGCGAAACTACACTACTCACGATCTCGAACTTGGAGCCGTTGTCTTTGCGCTCAAATTATGGAGACATTATTTGTATGGAACTAAAAGTACTATCTTTACCGATCACAAGAGTCTCCAACACATCTTCGATCAGAAGCAACTGAACATGAGACAGCGTCGATGGATTGAGACGCTAAACGACTACGATTATGAACTTCGCTACCATCCGGGCAAGGCCAATGTTGTAGCCGACGCTTTAAGTCGAAAGGAGAGAACGGTACCTCTTCGCGTTCGGGCTCTGAACATCACCATCCATTTGAACCTCCATAGACAGATCCGAGTAGCCCAAGAAGAGGCTCTCAAGGAGGAGAACATATCTCGTGAATACCTGAATGTCCTGGTCTCTAAATTCGAGGTTAAGGAGTCTGGACTCCGATGTTATGCCGGAAGAATTTGGGTACCCCGTTATGGAGATTTACGAAGCCTTTTACTGGATGAAGCCCACAAGTCAAGATATTCGATTCATCCAGGAGCCGGAAAAATGTACCACAATCTCAAGGAACAGTATTGGTGGCCAAATCTTAAGAAGGATGTTGCAACTTATGTTGGGAGGTATTTGACTTGTTCGAAGGTTAAAGTTGAACATCAGAGGCCATCTGGATTACTTCAATAACTAGAAATCCCACAATGGAAATGGGAAGCAATTACGATGGATTTCATCATGAAGCTACCAAAAACGATGGGCGGATACGATACAATCTGGGTTATCGTTGACCGTCTTACCAAATCTGCTCATTTTCTAGCGATGAAAGAAACAGATACAATGGAGAGACTTGCTCAACTATACATCAAAGATGTTGTATCTCATCATGGTGTGCCCTTATCAATTATCTCCGATCGCGATCCCCGTTTTTCTTCCAGATTCTGGCATTCTTTGCAAGAAGCCTTGGAAACTCATCTCGACATGAGCACCGCGTATCACCCCCAGACCGACGGCCAGAGTGAACGAACGATTTAGACATTGGAGGACATGTTACGTACCTGTGTTATTGACTTCGGAAAGTCTTGGGAAAGGCATCTGCCACTAGCCGAATTCTCTTACAACAACATTTATCTTTCAAGTATTAAAGCCGCGCCTTTTGAAGCATTGTATGGCCGCAAGTGCCGTTCTCCTATTTGTTGGGCCGAGTTAGGCGAAGTGCAAATCACCGTGTGATGACCCGGGAATTTTCGATCATATTTAAACTTTAATCTTTATATGTTTTCGACACGATAAGCAAAGTCTATAATGTTGAGTCTCAAAAATTTTTTGAACTGTTTCATATATTCAATTGACCTTCGACCATTCCCGACGATTCACGAACAACTATTTGTAAATAGTTACATATATATTTAAATATAAATATATATAATAATATATATAAATATATACATAAATATTACTTGTAAATATATAATATTATAATTAGTTGTTTAAAAGGATATAATTAATATATCTATTTACTTAAACTTGTTAATTAAGATTTGATATATATATAGAACGTGTATATTGAAAATGAATGATTTCAAGCCTAATTAGTAAACGTCAGTAACACTCGGTTGACGTTTCTTTAGTTTTAATATAGATATATTACATGTTCTTGAAGGGCTAAAATAAAAGTTGAACTGTAAATCGATTACGAAGATGTTAGATTTGTTAAAAATATTTTTACCTTTTTAAGTTTAAATATTAGTACTCCGTACATATAAATTGGAACAGAAAATAAATAATTATCGAATTTTTTTGATCAGGTTTCAAACAGTTAATGAGTGAAATAATTAAATATATTTAATCTAAAAATTTGGGATTTTTAGGGACACTTTTATAATTTAAATGTTTAGCAATGGACACGAGATAATATCCGAGAGAAAGTGTCGGCAGATTAAAATATAGTGTGCACGTTTTATCTTCATAAGCATTATTATATAAATACTTTAATTATCATTATTATTACATCTTATGCACATATATACATTCATACTTTGATATACCACACAAGACCTCAAACCATAATTTTTCTGTATCACCATCGATCATCCTACTCTAACACCACCATGACACCATTACCACCATTTACCCGCTAACGTTTCTACTTCTATTTGAACCATCACGAAAACCGTCACCCATCATCATGATTTTATGCTACTGCCGTGTTTTTCTTTATAAACCCAAATACGCCACCATATACAATCTTTGATCCCATAATCATCACCTCCTCGACACCACTAAATAACCTTCAGCAGCTCACTTACTTTCCTACTTATATTTCGATGAAACCCACCCCCATTTCTATTGTTCTTCATTTTCTGTTTCTTCTTTTTATTGCCGAAAACACATACTGATACATAAAACCATAACCCCACTTGATCACTAACTCTTTTCTAATATATATACAAGGAGCATTACATGAGAAAACCAATCTTATTTTTTTTTTAAACAAGAAACCCACATAAACTGAATACTCAACCGCACCAATTGAAATTTCTATCGGTTCTGTTTATGATTATAATTAAACACAAACCTACCATGCACCAAAACATCATCATCTTCTACTATTCTTAAACGTCACCATTCTTCTGCTGTTGCAACCGAACCACGACAACCATTTTTTTTATTTAATTCCTTCTTCATTTATTCGGTGCTTCTATCCTCTTCCTATATTTTTTTTCTTGTGACGACATCTCCCACAACAAATAACTCAAATTGTTAAATGATAATACATTAAAGTGAATTGCACGTGTTCTTCTTTCCTGCCTTTCCTTTTTTTTCGTGGCAGACAAACAACTCCCAACTTGATACTTTTAAAGTTTTATATTGATCATAGGAATAAACTGTATTTGTTATTAGTCTTTAATGCTTTGAGCTAATCAAGTGGACTTCCTATATATTTTGTGGGCCGTAATCTTTTGAATTTATTTATGCAAAATGAGCCACTGCTAGTGATTAAAACACACACATTTTTAATTAATTCCTACATGTTGGGCCGCATAATTATTCATATGTTGGGCCGTGATTGGTTTTAACTTGGGCCGAGTCCCTTGTGCAAATATTGGGTAGAGATCTTTAGAAATGGTTGCTATAAAGAATGTACCACTCAATTCCACTTATAGTGCAGTTTGCCAAGATGTTTGATGAGGATTTACGATGAACTAAGATGATGATAATAGTTAATGATATAGATTAGATGAGGAGGAGGACGATTTGGATGGATGATAATGATCATAATGGGGAAGAAGAAAGTAACAGATACATAGGTTAAGTATATTTAAATTCGTGAGATAAAATAGAAAGTAATGGGCAGAAGAATGGTTTAGGTTATTATCGAGTTAGCGGGACGTCGCGGGTTCAAACCCGGACTTGGGCATTTTTTTTGGACTACTCCTTTGAGGTAGTTATTACTAATACTCTTATTATTATTATTTCATTATTATTATTATTATCATTGAAATGATTTTTATATAAAAACATTAGTATTTTTAATATTATTATTATTAATTTACATTAATATTAAAAATTATCATTATCATTATCATTACTATTTTAATTATCATTATTATTTTAATTACCATTTTTATTATTATTTGTATAACAAATAAATATTATACTTATATTACATATAATTATGTACTAAACATATTAACATTATTTTTATAAATATTACATATTACAATTTATTGATAAAATACTAATATACATATTAATATATCTACATGTATGAATATTAATCATTTTAGATATATACAAATTAAATACATATAACATATAAAGTAAGATATAATATATATATAAATTTGTTCGATTACAAATATATGTGTTAATATATATTAATATTATAGGTTCGTGAATCCGAGGCCAACACTGCCTTGTTCAGTTGTTTAATGTCGTCATATGTATTTTTACTACAAAATACATTAGGTGAGTTTTCATTACTCCCTTTTTAAATGCTTTCGCAATATATATTTTTGGGACTGAGAATGCATGCGCTGCTTTTATAATTGTTTTACGAAATGGACACAAGTGATCGAAACTACATTCTATGGTTGGATTATCTAATCGAATATGCCCTTTTTATATAGTCTGGTAATCTAAGAATTAGGGAACAGAAACCCTAATTGACGCGAACTCTAAAGATAGATCTATCGGGCCCAACAAGCCCCATCCAAAGTACCGGATGCTTTAGTACTTCAAAATTTATATCATGTCCGATGGAGGATCTCGAAATGATGGGGATATTCTTATATGCATATTGTGAATGTCGGTTACCAGGTGTTCAATCCATACGAATGATACTTTGTCTCTATGCATGGGACGTATGTTTATGGAAAATGGAAATATGAAATCTTGTGGTCTATTAAAATATTAAAATGATTGTTATGATAAACTAATGAACTCACCAACCTTTTGGTTGACACTTTAAAGCATGTTTATTCTCAGGTATTAAAGAAACCTTCCGCTGTGCATTTGCTTATTCTAGAGATATTACTTGGAGTCATTCATGCATATTTCAAAAGACGTTGCATTCGAGTCGTTGAGTTCATCAAGATTATTATTAACTCAATTATAGTTGGATATATTATGAGATGGTATGCATGTCGTCAACTTTCGATGTAATGGAAGATTGCCTTTTCAAAAATGAATGCAATGTTTGTAAAAATGTATCATATAGAGGTCAAGTACCTCGCGATGTAATCAACTGTTATGAATCGTTTATAATCGATATGGACTTCGTCCGGATGGATTAGGACGGGTCTTCACAGTTGGTATCAGAGCGGTGGTCTTAGCGAACCAGGTCTTGTAGTAGTGTGTCTAACTGAAAGTCGTTAGGATGCATTAGTGAGTCTGGACTTCGACCGTGTCTGCATGTCAAAAGTTTTGCTTATCATTTTTGTCGAAAATCATCTGTTTATCATACTTAGGAAATTACCTGCTTATCATTCTTAGTCTAGACACATCTTACTACAATGATTGCATGAATAGTGTATAGACAAAATTCGTATCTTAGCGTATCTGCTAATTCATATCTTAGCATATATGTTATTGTTATCTTCGCCTGACAGATTCCGTAGATTCCTCCGTAACTTATGGGATTTTAGTATTTTATATGCATATGTAAATTATGTATTACAGAGTACTAATCTACATCCTATAATCTATTTCTTATTGAAAATTCTTTATCTGATCGTACGAGATGAATCCTACAACCAGTTCGAGTCCCTCAGATTTCGATAGCTATTCCGACATGGATATTCACCTAAGCTCCGAAAACAGCGTCACCAGAATGAATCAAACAATCATCCATCCTCAATTCATCTGATGGGTTCGTGATCGACTTAATTAATGGAGACGCGAAGAAGGCGACCCCTCCATCAACCGAATTTATCTATTGACGAGGAACCTGAAGCACTTACCGGCGAACCAGTCCGAAACACCATTTTCACCATCATTTCCCGAATATATCAACGCGATTATATTTTATCCACAATTCTAAACCTTATTCAGCCTCTCGTTCCAACCGACAATCATTCCGGAATAATGGAAGAAGCCAACAAGCTTCGCGCTCGAGTAATTAATTTGCAGAATATGGTGCAAAACTTACCAGCTTCAGCAACAACATTAATACCATTACCACCAACAACCCAAGTTTCAACGTCATAGTCCTCAACGTCTCATTCGGTACCTCGAATATAATCATCGTTCTACGAATCGTTCTACGAATCGTTCTACATAAACTATCTTCGTCCTTCATGGCAATTATGTAATCTTTAATGTTTTAGAGATTATGTAATCTAGTTTTAGCCGTAAATCTGATGAGTTTAATATCACATTGACTCATTAAATCCATGATTACGTCTGAAGAAAATATATATGTATATATGTTTTCATAAAGATTATAATTAAAATTTTTATTGTACAAACTGTTAATGATGAAAATATTTTAACGGGTAGGTAATACCCGAGGAATATTAAGATTTCACATTAATAAGTTACATTGTACATTCTTCGAATCTGATTCAACGGTCGATTACCATCCTACCTACATCTATCGATATACGAATCCGTTCACCACAAAATAACCATTTTCATTCAAATTCAATTTCATATTTGGATTTTTACTTACCAGAATCCAACTAGTAGCATAATGAAGAAATAATGGACACAATAAAAATTGATTAGAAACAGACTAATTAACAATATGGAATTTTGTTAAGAAACCACGCTAACTGTTCCAGCTAACTGTTCCTAGCTAACTGATTACATTCTATTTATCGCATTTTATTTATCGCAATTTAATTATCGCAATTTACATTTCCGCAATTTTATTTATTGTCATATAATTTCTGTTATTTACTTTACGCACTTTATTTATCATTATTTAATTCCTGTTATTTATTTTACGCACTTTAAATATCGGGACACGTATACAAGGTTTTGACATATCATATCGACGCATCTATATATATTATTTGGAATCACCATAGACACTCTATATGCAGTAATGATAGAGTTCTCTATACAGGGTTGAGGTTGATTCTATAATAATATATATACTTTGAGTTGTGATCGAGTCTGAGACATGTACACGGATCCTGATACGTATTAATTAATTTGAATATTATATATTAAGCTATATATGTATTATCGGACTGTTAATTGTGGACTATCAAATATAGACTGTCGACATTGGACAATTAAAATGAATTAAAATATTGATTATAACATATGAAACTAAACATTTCTTCAAGTTTACCACTTGATCTCATCTTAAACTTCATTTGTATCTTGACGATTACAATCTGCGTTCAAACCTTTCATGATTCTTGAAAACACCTCAATCGATAGGATGAATCAACCGCACTTCATCTACGGAAGGAAAGATTTATGCATATAGTTATGCACCTGAGAAACTCTCGGCAACTGAGTAAAAGTTTAACAAGTAGCCGCGTCAAATCCTTTGGCATTTATTATCAAAAATAATTTTGCGATCCCTTTTCAAGGTAACTAATTTTGTCACAGCTCCAACAAGTCAACTTCGACTTTTTATTCGAAGTAGCCTTACTATAATCCTGATATATATACGATTACCCTTTTGATACTGGAGAATTCTTTTATATTCCACCATATTGCCAGCAGACATACCAGCAACCTCGTTACTTCTTGGCTTAAATCTCTCTGACAAATTATTATATTTATTCATTGAAACCCTATAATATACTCATCCGCATCTTGTGACGAGAACTGCCATACCAAGTACCGGGAATCAGCAATCAGTACTTTGAAAACTCACAGCATATCTACATCAACAGTTATATGTATGACATTTATCTCTTAGAATTATGATCTCTCCTTCTGGAATTCTGAAAAGCACTCAGTCACAAATCAATACTTTGAATATTGAAAAAGCTGAATGAAGCAGCAGAAACCATAGACAACCGTAAACGACCATAATCATCGAAAGTTTGATGATAAAAAATAGTATGTTGGAAAAGCTCAGAAAAGTTGGAACTGGAAAACGGATAGAGCTAACCACGAAGGAGACCAAGGACAAATACAAGGACCATACCATATATTCAAAGAATCCAGGTAATTCTGGATCCGACGAAACCTTCAACGAATATCTTGCTCTGTACTCATATTAAAATCTTGCGGAAAATCTTTCTCCATCAACCATCGAACTTAGAAATTCCAAAATATCATCATCAATATCTTCGATATTTCTGAGGATATTTTCATAAATATTCTTGTCCAAAATTATATACCTCTTCGTGCTTCCTGTGTATCATTATATTGGAAACATTCAATAGAAAATTTAGTACCGAAAAGCAGATTATGCGGAATTATGAAGAAAGCCATGGACAAATCACAAAGAATAAGTTTGACTTCAAAGAATCCAAATGATTCAATGTCTGTTAAAGTCTTTAGTGAATATCTTGATCCTTACTCTGAACCCTTGCAGACAATAGTTTCTATCATCCTCTGATCTTAGATATTCCGAGATAGTATCGTAACTCTCATTATAAGTATCCTCCATATTTTTGGAGATATTTTTATAACTATTCTTATCTGAAATCATTAATTTCTGCGTGCTATCAGTATTACATCATATAGAAACTGTTAGTTTCTATATTCTGTAAACTTTCAAGCTTAAAATATGAATGTTATTGAAGTAATGTTGGGAACTGGAGCATGAGTTAGTATAATATAATGACACTTGATCAACGTGATTATATTACAGTAAGTCATGTTGAGTTTCTAATGGAACGTGATGATTCACAGATTATAACGTCATCACATGCCATGTTACATAACTCTTTCAATCTACTTAACTTCTGAACAAATCAAGAAAATGTATTCTTGATGGTTCTATCTTCCGTGATGTTGATAAATTTGAAAATCAAATCGTGCTATCACGTTCCTTCCTGTTTAGAACATTATAATCATTCGAAACTCTACATCTACGAATTCTGGACCATTATTCGCTTGACTTGAAGTCGGGAAGAGAAAACAAAAGCATAAAGATTTGAAATATAAGGGAGAATATAAAGCTCAATGACAACACCGAAATTACAAACCGTGGATATCAGTACGTATAGCAATATAAAGACACGGGAGGATTATAAATACAATAATCCCTATGGCATAATAGAAATAAACAGATTCTTCAGGTGGGAGTTGGAAAAGAAGAACGATCATTGCGATAATTAGAATAAGAACAAGGATCAGAACAGGGTTAAGCATTTTCATAAATCTTTTGGATTTGGGAATTGAGTATAGAAGTGGTGAAAACAAATGGAACGGAAAAGGTAAATTTATAATGGAAATATCAGACACAATAATCGAGGCAGATCACCGTATTTAATTATAGAGATCTTAATTTCCTTACTCGCCGAAGAATCAAATCTTTTAGATTCGAAGATTTTCTTTAAATCCCTTGAATTCCGGAATTCAACCCTAACTCTGCCAAAAGTTAAGGCGAATCTTTACTTTTCCTATTTCAATCTTATGTGATAGCTTCATTCGTACTCTTTGAATAATCGAATAGTTTTATCCATATTACTTAGTAATGATAAAACTCCATTTATCAACTCATATGTGTCATGAAAACATTTTTATTGTTAGCCATGACCGCCTCACTCAAATTTCGGGACGAAATTTCTTTAACGGGTAGGTACTGTGATGACCCGGGAATTTCAGATCAAATTTAAACTTTAATCTTTATATGTTTCCGACACGATAAGCAAAGTCTATAATGTTGAGTCTCAAAAATTTTTTGAACTGTTTCATATATTCAATTGACCTTCGACCATTCCCGACGATTCACGAACAACTATTTGTAAATAGTTACATATATATTTAAATATAAATATATATAATAATATATATAAATATATACATAAATATTACTTGTAAATATATAATATTATATTTAGTTGTTTAAAAGGATATAATTAATATATCTATTTACTTAAACTTGTTAATTAAGATTTGATATATATATAGAACGTGTATATTGAAAATGAATGATTTCAAGCCTAATTAGTAAACGTCAGTAACACTCGGTTGACGTTTCGTTAGTTTTAATATAGATATATTACATGTTCTTGAAGGACTAAAATAAAAGTTGAACTGTAAATCGATTACGAAGATGTTAGATTTGTTAAAAATATTTTTACCTTTTTAAGTTTAAATATTAGTACTCCCTACATATAAATTGGAACAGAAAATAAATAATTATCGAATTTTTTTGATCAGGTTTCAAACAGTTAATGAGTGAAATAATTAAATATATTTAATCTAAAAATTTGGGATTTTTAGGGACACTTTTATAATTTAACTGTTTAGCAATGGACACGAGATAATATCCGAGAGAAAGTGTCGGCAGATTAAAATATAGTGTGCACGTTTTATCTTCATAAGCATTATTATATCAATACTTTAATTATCATTATTATTACATCTTATGCACATATATACATTCATACTTTGATATACCACACAAGACCTCAAACCATAATTTTTCTGTATCACCATCGATCATCCTACTCTAACACCACCATGACACCATTACCACCATTTACCCGCTAACGTTTCTACTTCTATTTGAACCATCACGAAAACCGTCACCCATCATCATGATTTTATGCTACTGCCGTGTTTTGCTTTATAAACCCAAATACGCCACCATATACAATCTTTGATCCCATAATCATCACCTCCTCGACACCACTAAATAACCTTCAGCAGCTCACTTACTTTCCTACTTATATTTCGATGAAACCCACCCCCATTTCTATTGTTCTTCATTTTCTGTTTCTTCTTTTTATTGCCGAAAACACATACTGATACATAAAACCATAACCCCACTTGATCACTAACTCTTTTCTAATATATATACAAGGAGCATTACATGAGAAAACCAATCTTATTTTTTTTTAAACAAGAAACCCACATAAACTGAATACTCAACCGCACCAATTAAAATTTCTATCGGTTCTGTTTATGATTATAATTAAACACAAACCTACCATGCACCAAAACATCATCATCTTCTACTATTCTTAAACGTCACCATTCTTCTGCTGTTGCAACCGAACCACGACAACCATTTTTTTTATTTAATTCCTTCTTCATTTATTCGGTGCTTCTATCCTCTTCCTATATTTTTTTTCTTGTGACGACATCTCCCACAACAAATAACTCAAATTGTTAAATGATAATACATTAAAGTGAATTGCACGTGTTCTTCTTTCCTGCCTTTCCTTTTTTTTCGTGGCAGACAAACAACTCCCAACTTGATACTTTTAAAGTTTTATATTGATCATAGGAATAAACTGTATTTGTTATTAGTCTTTAATGCTTTGAGCTAATCAAGTGGACTTCCTATATATTTTGTGGGCCGTAATCTTTTGAATTTATTTAAGCAAAATGAGCCACTGCTAGTGATTAAAACACACACATTTTTAATTAATTCCTACATGTTGGGCCGCATAATTATTCATATGTTGGGCCGTGATTGGTTTTAACTTGGGCCGAGTCCCTTGTGCAAATATTGGGTAGAGATCTTTAGAAATGGTTGCTATAAATAATGTACCACTCAATTCCACTTATAGTGCAGTTTGCCAAGATGTTTGATGAGGATTTATGATGAACTAAGATGATGATAATAGTTAATGATATAGATTAGATGAGGAGGAGGACGATTTGGATGGATGATAATGATCATAATGGGGAAGAAGAAAGTAACAGATACATAGGTTAAGTATATTTAAATTCGTGAGATAAAACAGAAAGTAATGGGCAGAAGAATGGTTTAGGTTATTATCGAGTTAGCGGGACGTCGCGGGTTCAAACCCGGACTTGGGCATTTTTTTTGGACTACTCCTTTGAGGTAGTTATTACTAATACTCTTATTATTATTATTTCATTATTATTATTATTATTATCATTGAAATGATTTTTATATAAAAACATTAGTATTTTTAATATTATTATTATTAATTTACATTAATATTAAAAATTATCATTATCATTATCATTACTATTTTAATTATCATTATTATTTTAATTACCATTTTTATTATTATTAGTATAACAAATAAATATTATACTTATATTACATATAATTATG